>NW_006436298.1:3956198-3966752 GCF_000325575.1 Pteropus alecto
TCCTTTGCATTAAATTCCCTCTACTTAAATATTCAGAATGGTTTATATTGTTATGGTTGGATCTTTACTGATACAACCATCAATAATAATGATGATGATGATGACGAAGAAGGAGAAGAAGAAGAAATTAGTAGGCTGAATTAGACCTCTTAAAACAAGGCACCTAGAGCTGGCCTTAAGTGTCTTTCTTTTGTTCAGCAAAGATATATAAAATGCTTACTATGTGTCACATATAATCTAGGCTCTAGAGATAAGGCAATAAGCAAAACAGATAAGGTCCCTGTTTTTTTGGCACTCACTGTAGTTGAAGACAAGAAAGAATAAAAATAAAGCATGTGAGAGAGATCGATAGTGAGGTGGAGGGAAGTTGTTTTTACAAGTATGGTCAGAGAAATTCTCTTGGATAAGGTGGTGCTTGAACAGAGTTAGAAGAAACTGCGAAAGTGACTTATGTATATATCTGTAAAAAGAGTATTCCAGGAAACAGTAAATGCAAAGGCCCTGAGGCAGGAGTCTGTTGAAGATGTTCATAGACTAGCATAGAAGATGGAAAGGCTTAAGGGAATTAAAGTAGACTTAGGGACTTGATCACATGTTTTTCTGTTTCTAGACTATATCAAGCTAGTGTTCTGTTCTCCTGATTTCAATGTTTCTTTCAGTGAATGTTATGAATTTGTGTTGATTAGAAATAAACTCAGTAGGAGCTGTATATGCTGGTTCCAAAGAATGACAGTAATCAAAGAAAAGGAGTCATTTCTTAAGAAAAAATTACATGAAATATGTTTTTGTTTAAGAATAATAAAGAGTTTAAGGAGTAATTCTTTTAAATTACTTAGGGATTATAAATGCTGACACTATGCAGAAACCCTAACAGAAAACTGGGCATAAGCAACAAATTTTTTATGTAAAGCCTGACAGGTTTTCAGCCTCCTGGTGTTAACACTAATCAAGCATCCTCTCCTTTTAAAAAGCAACCAGCAGGGCCCCACATAAATCCAGAGAGCAAAGCTGCAGATCTCAGCATCTTTTGATCTTAGTATTTTCAGAGAAACAAAAAGAAATGAATACTATCATCTTTATCACCATTTTCCCCCAGAGATCTGTGTTGTTTGTTAGCAGATTCTATGGACTATCCTATGCTTCCAATTTTACTGATAGTATAAAAGCATCTCCTTTTGACTAAACTTAATACTTTATTGGTCGATGAATCTAAAAAAAGAATAATTCACTGGGGCATAAAAACTGCTATAGAAAGAAATCTCACTTTCTGCTGACACACTTTCCAGTGGCATTTCTATTACTGGGGTTCTAATCCTGGTTTTGTCCCAAAGAATAGGGTGACCTTGTTCCAGAATCCCTTTGTGCCTTCTTTCTTTCATTTGCAAAATACACCCAAAATGTCCTTACCTTTAAGGAAAATAATCCCCAAATGTTTTGCAAATGAGGAAAATTCTGAAAGTACTGCACTATGTCTAATGAGTAACAAAGAGTGAAGAGCAGACTGAATGAAAACTTTTTCTGCTTTACCTCTCCTCTTCTCTCCTCTTTCTTAAGAAGGTGGGCAGTGGGAAGATGCTAGCATTCCTATGCCTCAACAAAAACTGAAAATTGAAAAAAATTGGCATTTTGTTCTTCTACAGCCTTGATCTCTTTCCCACCTTCTGCTTCTTTTTCCTTTCTTGCATTTACACCAAATGCACTTTTACTTCTTCACTATTACACTAAACCAACCTTCTACACTCTCAAAATTCAATTTTCTTCTTCCTCTCCAGGATAGCTACATAATCTTAGTTAGTTCTACTTAGTTAGTTGAGGAAAGATATTTGGAGTTTGAACTCCAACCCCTGCTCTGCTTAGCAAGTTATGTACTTGACATGGGACTGTGATAAAGGGACATGTTTCTGTATCTTCGCCCAGACAGGTATCTTTTTCTAAATTACAGAAAACATGCCACATGGACTAACAAATGCCTTGCTTCTATCCCCTCTCTTACAAGTTGCAAACAAAATTGCTGACTTCCTAGTTATCAAGTACTGTTTGATTATCTCATTAAAGTAATTCATAAGGGCATTTCCAAAGTTAAATTTTGTGTTCAATGCAAGCAGTGAATCTTTGCAACCCCAGTTTTGATTCAACCTTATCTTTTCTTCCCCCACATGTTTTTTGATTTTTTTTTTCACTGTACATTTTTAAAGAAAATGAAAACAAAAGCCTGATAAATCTACATTGTCCACACAAGCTTGAATCTAGCTGACATATTTGATATGATAATCTTCTATGCAAGCTTTCAAAATTAAAGTGATTTTTAATATGTTGTGTATAGTCTGAATTTAACTAAAATGCCATCTATCCATAGCATAACCCTTTCCCCTAAGCCAATAAAAATGTTAAGAAACAAACATTTACTATGAAATTTTTAAAACATCCCTTTTAAGAACAAAATAAACAAGCAAGCTCTATTGCGTGTATATTTGTTTTCTAATTATAACTTGGGACACAGTTATAACACTGTTAGTTAACGGATCAACCCTGTACCTTGTCATCACTTACCCCACACCTCTCCCTGGGGGCAAGGTCTGTAGTTTCAGAATGTTCTCAGCTATCTGGTTCTGATGCAGGGTAAGGTCAGACTGGAAGTATGACAATGTCAAAGGTGACCAAACTCTTTCAGAGAAGCTTACCTTGCCACACCCACCTCCCAAGGGCTATATCTGTTATATAAGCTCTAGATCAGTACTCAGAAATTCTGTATCTTACTGAATCTTTTCTGTGGTACTAGCCTGTTGCTGAGCTTTAGTGCCTCGTTTAAAAAATACTTTAAAAAATTACTCATCCTTTTTCTCTATAAGAGCGATGTGAAGATTTAATGAAGTTATGCATGAAAGTACTTTTTAATCTACAAAACGTAAATGTATATAATAGCTACACTATATGGAATACAGATTAAGTATTAGGAGTAGCACTAAATGTTTTATATGTTACTTCTTATTAATTCTCAAAAAACTCTGCAAGTTTCATAGTCATACTCAATTTATACAGGAGTTTCCTAAAGTTTAGTGAGGTTAGGTGTTTTGCAAGGTCAAATAGCAACTAGTGTTACAATCAGGATTTAAACATAAATCAGTCTGAATCCAAAGCCCATATTTTATTCACTATAATCCTACTTCAAAATATAGGCTATACCTTTCCTGTGTACCATAATCAAGGCAATCACTGTTTAATGACTTTAAACAATGGATCAAAGAAGAAAAAAACTGCAAAACAGCATGTCCCTCTGGCAAAGCTGATTGAGAAAATACCCCAGGTACTATACAATCTATGCTTAAATTTTAGAATAGACCACTGATGACCTGGAAAATCCCTTTGACTCCATAATTTTTTACAGTTTTGATGCATAATGTAAAGGAGGGAAATGCGATATTTAAGATGCAAGACTAATATGACTTTCCACCTCAGCAAAAGTGGAGCTTAGGTTTTTCACCAAAAGTTCTATGCCTGTCACTTTTTCAGGCAGACACAAAAATCACAAATAATATAAAACAGGAAAAATACAAGGATTTTCTCAGTTTTGGAAAACAGCTAAATAACATCAGAAAAGTCTTTCTAGAATGTAGAAAAATCCTTTTCACAGTAGCTAATATTTCTTCTTTAGGCTTTGATATGAAATTTGGCTTGTAAACAATATAACTACATTTTTACCCTTTACAAAAATCAAGTTATCAAGTAAGGTATTCACAACACCGATAAATTCTGCTGTTTAAAATAGTTACACTATGTACACCAATGTTTACTCTCTTAGAAGATTTTGCATGACGGTTTTAAGTCACTGGAATGAAAATTGCTAAGGAAAGGAGAAATGTCTGATTAATATTCAATATTCTTTTCTGTCAATAAAAAGGAGTTTCCATACACATAATAATCAAAAGTATATTTTTTGAGCAGTTCTTGAGCAAACACTTTTTGGCTGGTTGAGCATAGATCTGGGGGCTTTACTTCTCATAATGAAACCATCAGACCATCATGTTACATCCTACCTTTGTACATTTAGAAAAATTGTCAGGACCTTATCAATCATTTATCTCTGTGTCTTGAGCTAGTGAACTTTTAGCATCATTACTTCCATAAAATTCTGCTCCCCAAACCCAAGTTCCACAGGGCCATGTCTATGAGATTAGCTTATGATCACAAATATTCTGTTGTAATTCCTGGTTTAACAGTGAGACCAAACTTCATCCAATTCTCCTATGTGTCTTTAATAAATGGTCCTCTTTCTCAGTAGCTTTAAGATGGAAAGCATATTCAGTTGTTCCTGCCGTAGCTATTGTGTTTACCTGCTATTCTGTTCTGGAGACCATCAGGCAGATGTCAAAGAAAGAGTCCTTGTCTAGATGCTTATGAAGGCTTTTGAGTATGATCAGTGGTGATGCCTCAGAATCTAGTGTGTAAATATTTTTGGCCTCTAGACTGGTTATGCTGTTGTTGAGAGTGGTCAGGACAATTTTATAGCCAGAGACCCTTTTCAGATCTTTTAAAAAATATTTAAAAATTGAGATTTTTTTTTTCTTTATAGGTTGCCTCTTCTATCTTTGTGGATCTCTTTGAAATTGGGGTAAGTGGGACAGAAGTTAATGGGAGCTTTTTTCTTCTACCACTGCTAAATTCTGCAAATGTCTGTGGTGGGAATAAAATCAGGGAGAAGCTGTGACTATCTTGTTTTTGTGCTAGCTACTTTTGTTTGGCCTACATTAGTTCTAGGTTCTAATTTCTCCTCTAACCTAAGCAAAAAGAATACTGTCAACCTTGTATGTTTAATCTGATTTACCACAGTGTAGGGATCCACATAGGAGTTACTGAAACTTCAAAATAATAAAGTGTTCCTTTGCGGCTATGTCTTTTTTTGTAATGGCTACCAGGCATTATGAGGTGATAGTGTTTGCCTCTTTACTCAGGTCACTAGGAAACTCAGGGCAAAATCTGTGGCCCACCTTTAGCAAGTAGAAGGAACCTGTGGTACATATTTAAGGTATTGATCCCAGTTGTCTATTATTTTCCTTTCCCTGTGATTTTCTATTTTATTTTGTTTTTCAGTTGTGATTTTAATGAAGCTAACTCTATTCTAATCAGAGAGTTAGAATAATGATAATTATTATTATATGTAAAAACATAAGATCTAAGAAGTAATCTATAGTACCAGCTGGTCAGTCACAGAAACAAGAGGGTCCAAGACTGCTATACTACATGGAAAACTGATAGGCTATGTGTAATGGGTTGCAAGATCTTAAAGGAATGCAAGTAGGATCGATCAAATACATGAGGGCATAAATGAGAAGCACAGTGCAAGCCCCAAAGCTTCATGAAATTAAATAGAGAACCCTAGTGTTTTTGCTGTTTGACTGCCTGATGTGACCTCATCCTAGGCACTGATTTGAGAATCCTTCCAGGGTTATTTGAATTAATCTTTTATATTACCCCTATTTAAGTCTCAAGAAAAACTCTTAGATCACAAATGGCCAATCCAAAAATGCTTATGAATTATTTTCTAGTTCTTGATTGTCAAATTGTTCCTAATCGAAAAGTTTTGTTTCAGTTCTTATTTACAGAGTCACTACGATATGCATAATATTAAATTGTATAAAACACGCACAAAGGCAGGAGGCTAATTTGATAAAAGACAAATATACTCTCTTGAATCCCTTAAATTATAGTAGCTCATAACGGATACCTGGGCATTACAGAATCAAAGAACTTTCAAAGCTTTATACCTCTAGAAAAAAGTACCAAGGTTAACCTAAAGAATACAAACACAATAGCCCTATAATGTTCCTATAGTTAACACATATTCTATGTTAAGTGAAAAATACTGAAGCCTTGCTTGCATTACTCAGTCTGAACTCCAATCAGTTCACCCTTCATGATTTATCATTAAATTCCCTATCCTATAATGTACTTTATATAATAGAAACTTTCAGGATAGATTTTTAAAATACAGGAGTTTCTGCTCTAATATTATACATTAATTCCTGAAAAATCCCTTTCTGCAAAATTGCACACTAAGAATAATAGGCATATGGGGAAAATAGCACGAGAGGCAGAGAACTCAAAGACAGAACACTAATAATAACAATTCTAAGAAAATACTAGCACAATTTAAAATATATATGGCAAATTCCTAACAAAGAAATACTGGAGTAAACACAAGACATTAATCTTAAAAAAAAAAAAAAAAGGCTGAAAAAGTTAATAAGGAAGGGTTGAGCCTTCTGGGTTATAGGAACAAGAGGCCAATGTACAAAGAACAGGTAGAAGCACACAATAAGGGCTGCTGCGACAGAGTACATGGCCAAAAGTGAGCAGAGAGAAGAACTGGGGGTAAATGGTCTTCATGTATAGTACAATTCTCCTCTGTTGTTTAGCTGTATAATGAAGTTTGACTTCAGCTGCTATACTGCTTAGTGGCACAAAATATGCAACAAAATAGCTTTATCATTTGTGAATTAATTTGTGTTAAAGAAGCAAGGTCATAACAGAATAGATTATGCCCAAACTTTAAATTATTATAGTTTTCTAGATTTAAATGGAAATTAAAAATATCTTACCAAGCCAAGTCACTACTGAGAAGAACTCTCAGTATAGTTAGAAAATATGATTATAATAATAGGTCTGATATGTAGTTAAGTGTTCACTAAATGTTAGCAACAGCTACTACTACCACTACCACTACCACTACTACTACTACTACTACTACTACTACTACTACTACTACTACTAACTACTACTGTGCTGCTACTTCTACCAGTCGAGTAGCCCTCCTTTTCCATGGTTTCAGTGACCAGAGGTCAACTGTAGTCTAAAAATATTAAATGGAAACAAATAAGTCACAAGTTTTAACTTGTGTTTAAATTCCATTTCAATTTAATTTAGGTTTAAATTCTGCTCTGAGTAGTGTGATGAAATCCTGCATCATCCCACTCCATCCTGCCCAAGACATGAATCATCCTTTTGTCCAGTATATCAACTCACGTCATCACAAGAAGGGCGAGTACAGTACAATAAGATACTTTGAGAGACCACATTCACATAACTTTTATTATAGTATATTATAATCATTATATTTTATTATTAGTTATGGTCATTAATCTCTTACTATGCCTAATTTATAAATAAAACTTTATTATAGGTATGTATGTATAGGAAAAAACATATAGGATATATAGGGTTTGGTACTATCTACAATTTCAGGCACCCACTGGAGGTCTTGGAACATATCCTGCTCAACTAAGGGGGCACTACTGTGAGGATGGAAGCTAAAAGAGCTCTGATTCAGACATTTGCGGCATGCCCAATATCTTCTACTCTCTACTTTCTTGCTAACAGAAATCTGATTTTTGCTCAGGAATCTACCTCTTAGGGAAGGGGATGTTAAACTCATTTTAAAGGCATATCTGGATTAGTCTAAACCAATTATAGTCATCCCATTCCTTTTTGCCCATGACTGGTTTAGGGTGAGCAAGTGGCCTCTTGGCCAATAAAACGTGAAGGAAATTAGCTAAAGGAGCAGGGAGGGCAGGAGCCTTGGGAAAAACTTTCTTTATACAGTACTTAAGAAAGAGGCACGAGCAGTTTATCTCTTCTTTTTCTGAATACTGTCAGGGCAAAAGTATCTTATGGGTGCTCCACTTATCTTTTTGCATTCCCCTTTCTCAAAAAATTTGACCATTAGGCATTTCTCTCACTATCTTGCCAGTTCTTTGTTAATTTTAAAAGAATTAAAAAAAAACCTTATTCAGCAGTTTAAAAAAAATTCAGTCAGAATAACCTAATTTGTCATTATCAAAAAATGGAAGTCTCTTATATTTGTTTCTGAAATGAACTAAGATTACTTTATTTTGAGAATTGTTTTTATATAATATTTACAATCTTCTTTATAACAATTATTTTTCTACTGCATAGCTAGACTGTCTAGCTCTGTGCTGTCCAATACGGCTGCCACTACCACATGTGGCTAATCAAATTTAAATTAAACTTAAAAATTCTGTTCTTTAGTTGTACTAGCCACTTTTCAAGTGCTTAATAGCTAATTTGGCCAGTGGCTTCCAAGCTGGACAGTGAACATATAGAATATTTCTATTATTAAAGAAAGTTCTCTGGACAGCGCTATGTTAGATTATATGTTTTGAAAGTTTAAATTTTTCACATACTAGAATATATTTTAAAAGGCCTCAGCTTACATAACTTATGCTCAGATAGCTTTATTAACCTGGATAGCACGAAAATAAATTTCAGCATGATAACTGAATTGCCTCAAATTCTGAACTAGTAAAGTCAAGATTAATGGGAAAAAAAATAATTATTTGTATTCCCATCATATAGTCATGTTTACTGCATTTCCTTATCATTTGCTAAAAGCCAAAGTATAAAACAAAGGCAATAAATAGAAATGTCAACGCACCAATAGCAAGCTCTGGAATTTGAGCATCTAAAACATAGTCAGTGGGTAAAATGCAACAAGCCTGAGGTGCCTGGCACAATTTTTTTCTTTTTCTGTTACTTATCATAAATTATTCATATTACATAATACCTACGTTATTAGGGTCAAAGTGTGTGACCACTCCTACAATTAGGGAACAACAGAAACTGAGATGGAAATTAAGAGGTAGGTTTGGCTTTTTCACTCCTACTTAACAAAGTCTGATGTATAGTAAGTATTTAACTGTTCTACCCTTGTATAAAACCTTTATTCTTCTGAGATCATGTTATTCATTCCAATCACTATCTGGCTTTACCATTGTTTCTTACTAATCTCATGATGGTCCCTTCCCCTCGTTTATTAAAGGGTTTGATAGCTGGTTCAGTCTCACTGCATACTCCAAGTTCTAACATCACCCTGAGTGACTTCAACGTCCACATGAAACACCCCCAAAATACCTAGCCTTGATGTTCCTTGAACTGCTTCACCTCCACTCAAGGTTAGACATGCACTCCATGACCACACTCCAGATCTATCATCATTGAGAACAATCTCACTTCTCACATATTAAGTTCACACACATCTGGGGCTAAATCTTTCAATGGTTTCTTCATGCCTCAAGATAAGCATCATACTTTTAAACCTCTATGCCTTATACTTAATTTTCCTTCTGCCTAGACTGCTCTCATTGTCATTTTCTTTTTCTTTTTCTGGTCAGCTCCTATTTGCCCTTCAGATCTTTAGCTTCCTATGGGAAGTAATTCCTAAATACCAAATTATAATAATTCCATACTTATTCTATCATATATCATATATTGTATCATATCATTTATCATATCACTTATCACTCTATATTGTAATTTTCTTCATATAAGTGATTTCCCAGGAATTTATAATGTCCTTGAGGGCAGAGATTGTCTTTCCCACTCTAGCACGGTCTGACATGCATTAAGCATTCAATTGTTTGTTGAATGAATGAAAAAATAATGCAAGTAACTTGAAATGATCATTGTAATTGAAGTTACATTTAATTACTTCAAGATTCAAATTTAATTACTTCAAGATTCAAAATTAACAGAATTAAATATGATAAATAAGCTGCAGAGTGTGTTATAAGGTGGTATGGGGAAAAACAGACCAAGGTAAGTAAGATTAGGCGTCTCAGTGTTGTAAGGAGCAGGGAGAGTAGCAATTTTAAATACAGTATTCAGGCTAGACCTCATTGAGAAGATGATAGTTGAGTAAAGTTAAGGTAAGGGAATTAACCATGTAGATATTTTTGGGAAGACTATACAAGGCTAAGAAAAGAGACAATGTAGAATCTCTAAGTTGGGAACATGTTTGGCTATGAAGAAAGAAGCCTGTGTAGCTGGAGAAGAGTAAAGAGGAGGAAATAGTTAAGAGATGAGTGCAGAGAAGTCATGGAAACCCAGATTGAACAGGCCTTACAGGACTTTGTAAGAACTTTGGATTTAAGTAAAAATAGGGAGCCATCGAAGGGTTTGGGTAAAGAATACAATCTGATTCACTCTGCCTCTATATTAAGGACTATAGGGAGTCAGAGTAGTTAGTTAGTATGGGGAAATCCACTGAAAAGGCTATTTAGAGTAATCCAGTGAAAGAGTGGCAGCAGTGGAGGCAGTGAGAATTAGTCAGATCTAGGATACATTTTGAAAGTAAAGCCAATGAATGGGATTTTCTGAGGGATTAGAAATAGGTTGTGAGACAGAGGAGGAAATCAAAAACACTCGAGGGTTTGGGGCTTGAGCCAGACAGAGCTGACATCTGAGATGGGAAACACTGCTGGGGGAACAGCTTTGTGAAAATGTTTTGGAAATAACATTTGGATATGTTAAATATTAGATGTCTATTAAATGTCTAATCAATAATAAGATATGAGTCTGGAATTCATGGAAAAAGTCTTAACTGAAAATATAAATTTGGGGGTCAAGTGACATATAAATGCTATCAAAAGCAATGAAAATTGATGAGCTCACCAAGGAAATGACCATTAGTAGGGCAGATAAAAATGCCAAGGACTAAGTCCTGGATACTCTAACATTAAGACACCAGACAAAAGAGCAGGA
>NW_006436298.1:3966796-3971219 GCF_000325575.1 Pteropus alecto
AGTGAAATAAAAGGACAATTTCAAAAAGTTGTAGTGTCATGGAAGCCTAGTGAATTTCAAGTTAGATAAATGCTCAGACTTGACTATTAGATCTAGCAATATGGAAATCATCTGTGATGTAACAAGATCACTTTCAGTAGAATGATGAAGGTGAAAACCTGACAGGAGCAATTTTAAGAAAAAATGAGAAGAGGAATTAGATACAGTAAGTAAAGACGACTCTTTTGAGAAATTTTGCTTCAAAGGGAGGAACGACATGGGAAAATAACTGGCAGGTTTTTTGTTTTTGTTTTTTCAAGATAGGAAAAATAACATGTTTGTATGATTATGGAAAAATCCAGAAGAAAAGATGTTGAAAAAATCATCTACATGCTTACGAAATAACTAAGAATTAAGACAGGTATAGGGTTGAAGAACATGAGAGTGAAGATAGTGGGTAATAGCCTGATGACTTGAAATTAAGAGCTGTGTTTTTTAGACAGGAGGGAGGAAGAATGATTTGGAAGGAGTAATACGATATAAAAAAGATAGCCAATCCACTTTTAGGCCCAGTCCTTCAAGAGCTAAGGAAGAAAAAGCAAGTCTCCAACTTTAAACTGCTACAGAGGAAGCACTATCTTCAGGGGAGAGCCAGATTCCATTAGAACAAGAAGGTAAAGAGAAGGAAAATTCAGAGACATCGGGATATAAGGGATTTTGCCGATGATGGATGGTGAATTCCTGAGGGCACAGAAGAATTTCAGCAGTTGGGCAGGGATAGGAAACAGAAAAGGGGATATGCAGAGCTTTATGGGATTAGATGGCAGAGATGAGGAACGATGTGGGATTCTGGGGCGTCTTGTAGTGGGCTAAAGAGCATAATAAGATTAATCCAGGCAGACTCAAGAAAGATAATGATGGCAAAGTTGTGAGCGTTTCGAGGACCAGGGCAGTTCAGGGGGTGTGTAGCTCTCTCTCCATTCCTACAGGTGGAGAATGTATTTTCTCCCAGTGCTGGAGCTTCCTCTTGGCTCTTGACAGGATTGATGGACTTGAAGCTGGTTCCCTTCATTATTCACAATTTAAAAGATTCATATGAACATCACACACATGAATTTCTGATCAAACAGCTTACAATTTAAAAAAATGTCCCAACTCTGGGAAAATGTGAGCTAATTTTTCATGGCAGAGTTTGGTTTTACTTACATCTGTGTTACAGGAGCGATACCGTTTCCTTTCCCCAAGGCAATATTTTCCACCTCCTGAAGGTCTGAAAACACATTTTGTTTAACATGTGAATATAATATCTATCCATATCGACAGTACATATATTGCTTGATGAAAACATATTAACATTTACTTTAAGACAATATGAGATTTGACATTTTATTAGTTAATAAAATAATCATACTGGTAATGATTGTTAGCAATAATTATGATTGTTGAATGTAAAAATTAAGGCAATTTACTGTATCTTTACAATTGTCATGATTTACATTCTTAAGAAAATGCAATTAAATCAATGTATTTTCTAATTAACATAGTAAATAGGTGATCAGTTCAATGTAAGTTTTAAAATCACTTATTTATAATGAAAAGCCATTTGTATCATATTCAACAAAATCCATAATCTGATGTTATAAGTTCACCAAGTAGGAAATGGAAAGTTTGCTTTTTTTCCAGATTGGAAACAAGGAGAGGACACTTAGTAACTCTCTGGAAATAGCTTCAGTTCAAAGTAAATAATGCAGAAATGAATTTCTATCTCATTTCAAATATGTTTTTAAAAAATTAAATCTAAACATCAGATGGATTTACATTATATGAAATACTTTGTTACACTAGAATTAATGAAAAAATGAGATGTCAAATGTTTGACCTTCATAAATTAATTTTTGAAGTACTTAACATTAGGAAAAGCCATGTTATTATTTGAATGCTATTTCTGAATGGAAAAAACTAACTTGCTTTTTTTTTAAAGAGGTCTGGTCGTTTTCTTCAGTATCTGGGTATATTATTTATTCTTATAGGGTTTTATAATTTTGGTTATTAATTTAGAGTAGCCTGCAGTTGAATTTAGGTTAATTATTCTGTACTCATTTTAAAAAAAAAAGTCTAAATTATACTTTTGGCTCACGGGTATTAAAAGGATAGTTAAAGTTATAATTTTGAATATATTTTGAATGCCAATGAATGCTGACTCTAAGCAAGGGAAAGAAATGACCCAGCTTGAATCAGTTTGGAAGAAATGGTGGGTCAGACAAAAACAAGGTAGTGGGGATGATGGAAGGATGACTGGTTTATGAGCGGGTGACAGTGACCTCTGTTTGGCCAGAGGGTAATAATAGATAGAAAGTAGGAGAATGTAAACACAGAACTAATATAGAGGGAAAACATTTCAAGCTAAAAAGAGTAAAAGAGACCTTTAGAGAGAAGAACCAAAGAGAAGGATCTTGAGTTCAAATGAGAAAAAAATAAAAACAGACCATCTTCTATCCCAGAAGAGAGAAAAAGCAGAAGTGATATCATAACATTCTGTACCAAAATATGTCAGGAAAGAAGACCCTCAACCTGAGCTTTAGACAAAAATGTCAGCATGTTTAGTCTTCAGAAGGACTGGAAAGACCAACCAGAGGAACAGTCCACCTGCAATGGGCACCGGTGGAAGAGAAGCAATACAACTAGCAAAGAATACTGATGGAACTAGCCTTACGCCAGGGGAACTCTGGCTGGAGGAAAAGAGGGGTGGGAGAGGAGCAGTCTGACCTGCATAAAACAGTCATGAGGACAAAAGCGGTGGCAACTCTGGAAGATGATTAATGGGGGCATGTGAATGGAAACTATTTTAACACGTGGGCAGTATTCTTTTCATTGTGATTTGTGATGCGAATCAAGGCATTTCAACCCTTGAAGTGCTCTCATTGGTCCTTTTAATACTAATGTAGCAGTAATAATTTTATGTGACATGTGAAAAGACCTTAGGTTTCCTGGGAATAATGGTAATGTAGCTAAGACCAGACCTGGATTCATCCATAATTCAGCAGTTTGGGGAAGAGGAAATCTATCTGATTATTACTAGATTAAAAAATTTGGCGATACCTGGGATAGATACACATATTTTTCTTTTTTTCCTTTTTCTTTTATTTTTAGCTACATAGTAAGGGGCAGGGAAGAAAAAGAAAGTCTGTCCAACAAGGCTCCTCCACTTCCCTGTGCCTATTGCTTGTTCTGAAGACAAACACTTGGCTCACTAGTGAAACGTTTTTACAGATAACATGAGAAACCACAGCTTTGAATCATTTCCAACTGTGTCTTTTTGTTGGCTCCGGCTTACTTTAGCTACTTACGCTGGACTGTCACAGTGTCTTAGGGATGAGGAGACGCCTCCCCCGCAGGTCCTGCTGCACTCTCCCCACAGTGACCAGGCACCCCAGCCCCCATCTACGCTCTGCGGCCAAGTGCCGAAAGGAACACAATCTCCCTGATAACACCACTGCAAGATTTCACAGAAAACACAGAATTAGCTTTTTGGCAGATAGAGCTATCAGGATCGAAATACATAAGGGTCAGGCAACGACCAATTATAGGCATTAGCATTCTCCCAATAGATAGCGGACTGAGAGTTCTTTAACTGTGTTTAGACATTGGTGAAGGTGCATGTGATTTGCAAATTATCTTTAGCTAAGCAATGATTTATAAATCTCTAACGTGTACCAGGAGTCTAAAAACACTTGACTTCTTTTTCCTTATTTCTCCTACTCCAGACTTCTAGTGTTTCTCATTATAGAGACCTCAAAAAGTCTTTTTTAGATATTTTAGTATTAAAAATTTTTTTCTTTATATTCCACTATTATTAGACTCATGGAATGATAACGCAATATGGAAAGTTCCCCAGTAAGGAATTTTTATGATGGTAATTGCTTTTTCTTTAAAAAAAAAAAAAAAAAAAAAAAAAAAAAAACCATCAGCCAAGTTTCTTGACTTATTTCTTCAACTTATTTTGGAATTAAAAGGAAAATATATATGGAAACTTTTAAAAACATTTACACAAATACAAAATATCATCTTTTTTCTTTCTTCTGATTGCTGCTGATACCTATTCTTTTGGGTACAGCCTTTTACTTTTCTCAGCTGTTAATAGAGTTGGTTGATCGGTGTGTCTTCCTACTGTTTTTGTTTTAAATTTAAGCATGTGATTTCATAATCATAAGAATTAATTTTAAACAAATAGAATACATAAAGTATAAAATCCTAACTAATATCAGAGAGTGTATGCTTTCGGAATAAATATATTTCAGGCTCTTCTTAAAAAGTCAGAAAGTTTGGCCTAAATATAATGAGGATGAAGGTGAATTTTTACATTTATGTATCATGCGGCACTGTCAAAATAAAATATTTATTTTTCATTGATAAAAGGTAACTTATAGCACCATTTCTCTTCCTG
>NW_006436298.1:3972735-3990246 GCF_000325575.1 Pteropus alecto
GAGTTTAATGATGTTTGTTTAAAAAAAAAAAAAAAAAGTCTGATTGAGGCTACAATAGTAAAAGAATGTGTTGTGGCATTTCATCTACATGAGTACTGCAGACATAATAAAAGTAATGCCAAGACACTAGGGATCGGGTACAAAAAAACCCTTATATACACTGACTAGCCATGTGTATAGCGCCTGCATGAACATGTGTACTGGAATTCCTCTCAGCTTTACTCGCTGCAATAAACCACACATACTGCACATAAGTAGAAAGCCAGAAATAATTTATCGAGACGCAGACATCAAATAATCAGCTCATAACTCTAACATGATAAATCTTACTTGCAGAATATGGTAAAAAAGAAAGCCTTTTTTTTTTAGACCGAGCATTTCTATGCTTTTATTGGTGCATTTTTGTGAATGATCATCAAATGCTGACAAACCATACTGATGCTATGAAAGTCATTTGCTTATATGAATAACAACAGGCAACATTACTAGAGCTGAATAATTGTCAGCAATGTTACATTATTAAATAAAAATTCAACTTTATATTAAAATGTAAAGGGATTATGATATCTGGTGCTTAAAAAGTAAAAGTAATCAGTTTATGATACTAATTCTATATATCCCGAATTTTTTCAATGTTCACCTTTTTCACTTCTACCACCCTATACCAAACTGGCAAACGGATGAGCTTCTTACCTTGTTACCTGCCTCCACTTTTTTCTACCTATAATCAACCTATTCTCCAGTAAGCATTCAGAAAGATCTTTTAAAAACATATTATCACGTCATGTCTCATTTTTGCTTAAAAGATTGCGGTAGTTTCCTACTGCTCTTAACTCTGATCAACAGTGGCCTAGCCCCTGCCTCCTGCTCCAGCCTTACTCTCTCTATCTTTCATGGATTGCTCCAGACACACTGATCTTTCTTTTCCTCAATAAACTAAGCTTGTTCCTTCTATAGGGCACATGGCATTTGCTGGTCCTTCTGAAAACACTCTTCTCACAATTCCTTATATTGTTGTCTTCTCGTCATTCAGTCTCAGGTCAAGTGTCGCTTCACTTGAGAGGGGTCTTTCCTTGACCACACTCATCTGAAGTAGTACATCTCCCCACCCCTTCCTGCCCTCCTTTCCCCTTACTCCAGGATTTCCCAGTGATTACATTCTCCTGTTTTAGTTCACACTACTTTAAATTGCCCTGTTTAGTTTATTTTTCAAATTCCTTCATTGTTTGTCTCCTTTTGTTAGTATGTAAAAGCCTTGAAAGCAACATGTGGCTATTTGAATTTAAATTAATTAATATTAAAAATTTGGTTCCTCACACCCACTAGCCACACTGCTAGGGCTTCATAGTCACATGTAGCTACTGGCTACTATGTTGGACAGAGCGGATCTGCACATTTTTATCATTGGAAATACCAAATATCTAGAACAGTGCCTAGCAGTAGATAAGCAATAAAAATTTATTGAATGCATGAATACATTAGTTAAATTTTAGAATTCTGTGTTCTGTTTTGTTTGCTACATGTCAGTAAGAAAATGGAAATACTGGAGGGTAAAGAAAGTCAAATTCACCTTTGTTTTCCTGGTAGTTGGCACTCAAGTGAATATTTTAGTAGTTGTAACAGAATTAAAGATTTTTTAGATAAGTGCTGAGCAATTATCATTTGTACGTAAAAAATAAGGCAAGAGGAAGTCAAAATTTGGTTGGCTATAAAGCAGAATATTCTGACTCTTAACTTAATAAATATTAAAATGGGACATTAAGAAAGATTATGAGTTTTGATAATGAAAATTACCATGCAAAAATAATCATCTGTCCAAAATTATAAAGCAGAGATAGTTGGCTGAACTGATAATACAGTACTAACTCTGGGAGTAGGGCTGCTGATAATGTACACTTGAGAGGGAGAGAATGTTCCAGCTGTCAGCTTATGACTTACCTAATTGATCTTGAAGACCAACCTTTTGTACATGATATATCAATTATGGTAGACTTTCACCTACATAAAAGTCACAACATTGGGCCAAATAATCTCCAGTTTTACATTTTTGTTATTAGAAGTGGCTATGTGTTTTATGCCTGAATAACTATATTCAGAATATTTATGACTGTATCTATTTTCCTGTGAGAATGACCAAGTAATATAGTTTTGGCCAGCAATTACTTATGTTTTCCCCTATGATTTCAATTAATGACAACACTTTTAAAAAATTCCAAATCTTAAAATTTGCCTAATTTTTCAAGTTGGAAATTTAGCGTTATTGATTTCAAATAACATTAAAGCTTGATTTCACGTTTTATAAAGTCACAGAGCTGCACCTAAAGCTCAAAGGGACTTTAGTTTTACATGGTCTAAACACTTCATTTTTCAGATGAGGAAACCAGAGCTTACAGAAGGTTGACTTGCCCAGGGTCACTGAACTGGCATAAAAGGCATTATCTGTCTAAAAATACACAAAACTCAGTGGGGAAAAAGCCAATTGGACATGTAGAATTATATATATGAAGACATTAAAAAATACTCTAACATACTTTACTGAACTGTTCTACTACATAAAATATAAAAAAACACTAGAGAGTAAAAGAAAAATCCACTTAGCTACAAGTGTACCTCCACATGTTGTTTCAGACCTTCTTGAGTACTAATAATTGGTAGAGAAAAAACTTTCATCTTTTGAATTTTTCAGGGGACAAAGGAATTGTGAAGACCATAAGAATACTGAAAAATACAGGTTCCAAAGTATTTGATGATATTGTTATACAGATTTCCTGGAGGCTAACAAAATATAGGACAGGGAAAGAAGGCACATAAATTCTCGTTTTCCTTTTAAAACTTACTCTTAGGGCGAAAGATAAATACAATATTCAGCTTGTAAATTGTTGCTCAGTTCTCATCATTATTTAATATCGACATGGAAGTAGTATTTTGTAACTGGTTTGCTAGAACCTTTTACTGCATAAATTCATGGTATTGATCATATCTATTCCATGGAGTTAAAACATAATAGACAATTATGTAGGAAAGTTAAGTAATAAAGATTAATGGGCAAAAAATAAAGAATTCATAATAATAATATAAGTATGCACCTAGCAGTGTCTAGTTTAACAACTAGTTAACAAATTAGTTAACTAGTTAACAAGTTAACAACTTCAGTTTGTGTAGGGACAACTTCAGTCTGAGTTACAAACCAGAGTTCTCATTCTAACAGTATCTTTGGTCCAAGGCAGGTGATTTGTTTCTTTTCTTTAATTTCCCTAAATATAAAATGGAGACTAACTTTAGTTTTTGATTTCCAATATGGTTTGGATTAGGACAACTTTAGAAATTATTTTTATGCAGACATACCTTTAAAGAAGTTAAAAATCTATCAAAGGACTTGTTTGATTTTGATCTCTGGCAAAATATTCTTTTGTGTTTTGCTTAGCTTCCCCCCACCTCCTTATATTATAGGAAAGGATCTCTTTGGAATTCTTGCTACTTCCCTCCTCTGGTAGTGGTAAGTATATTGATACAGCACTTGATTTTAAGAGAAGAAACTTAACAATAAACGCTTTAAGAAATCCATAGGGGACTTCATGTGGAACAAGTTATTGGAGCTAATTTTCTAGATAATTACATGAATCAATATATACTGATTTTAATGTAAGTCGTAAGTAATATAATTACATTATACAAATAAAGCAACTTGAAGTATATAAATCCTATTAGTATGTAAAGGTAAGAATTTTGAGTGTTATGCATTCTAAATTTTATCGTTCTTTTTTGGGGGGCGGGGGGGAAGGAGGGGTAGAGGAGGACTGAAGTTGCCAAACCTGTAAAAGCTCTATTTGCATAGGCATAGAAGAATTTTACTTCTTAAACTAGAAGAGTTAAATCTTCAGATGAAAACCAGTTTCTAATCTTTATTCTCAAATGTTATATCTAGTGATGTATTCTAAATATCAGTCATGTTACTTCGGTTCAAATTATTCGGATGAATTGGATAAACTGGGCTTCTCCTTGCTAATTCAAGTGTGTTTAACCAGATTCGGAAAGGTGAAAAAAAGGTGAAACTATCACATTCCAAGAATAAAATTTCAGATTGTTCATTTTTGCTTTTCACATCCCTTCTAAACCAAACAAGTATATTTTTCAAACTATTTAGAAAGATGACATAGTCCAGTGAGGCTTTGCAAGTTTTCTTAAGAAACAATTATTAAACATCTCTTGCTATTAAACCACTGAATTTCATGATCCATATATCAGGGAATTTTTTTCAAGCAAGATACATTACAAATCAAAAAATCTAACCTTAAGAATTTGTCAGAATTCCACAAAACTTTTTTTCAAGACAAGTATACTTTTAAAATAGTTTTTTTTTTATTTTAAAATATTTAAAATATACATATTTTTAAACTAGAGTCATTTTAAGATGTGATTATGGTAGATCTTGTACCATAGCCAGCACTGGGTCCAGCATCTGGAATGAGAGACTTCTAAGAAAATACTAAGATTTTAAAGAAAGTGATATTGGTGATTCAATATAGAACATTCTTCCCAAGTCAGAAAAGCTGAAAGTTGGAGCACAGCACTAAGAGCCTTATCTTTCCGCTGTGCAGGTGCAGGAATACTGAAGCTTATTTCAGCCCAAATTCTAAATCAGAACTTGTCATCCTATACTATTTAAATTTCTAGAGCAACTGGAAGAGTTATTCTTTCTTTACGTCCTGTGTTTATAGTTTGGGACCCAGTCAAAACATATTATATTCTACTCTAAGATCTAAGGCTGCAAATGTCCTATTATATATATCCAGTGCTTTAGAAGGACATATAATAATCCTATTCTAATCCAGCCCTATGTTTCCCATACAAAGATATTAGGAATCAATGCAGGTACAAATGCTGGACTATATCTCTAATTGGGTATCGTAGAATCATTAAATCAATCTTCTGGCAATAAACCAAGCACTTGAAATCTTTATGGTGATCACCATCAGAGTTTGCAAAGACTGAGTTTTGACTATCCTTAATATCCTCCTGTTCAGAAACAATGCTAACACTGCGATCAAAGTTTTTACAGTCTAAATCTTTGTTTACTATTTCATCAAATATGGCATCCCTCCGATTCCTGTCCAAAGTGTTATTGCTGATGCCATGTCTAAAATTTTTTTTTGGCTTCAAGTTATATTGATTGATTTGTAGGAGTTTGACCCATGGACACACAGTACCAACCAGCATACTGTCTGGGTTCATCATATTTCCTCCTTTGGTTAATGCTACTGTCCCTAAGCACATCCATTCAGACCATATGGTTCTTATTCAATCCTTGAATGGCTTATTCAGGCAAACCTCCAACGGCTGTAATAGCGATGTCAGACCCCCCAGGACTCACGCAAAGATCAGTTTTTAATTTTTTGGCCATATTTCTTACTCCATCTGCTAAATGTGCATGGAACAGTTCCCACACTTACATGGAACATTTGTGGAACTGCGCCCTTGGGCAGGGATCCCACGTCTTTTGCAGCCAGAGTTTGACGAGATCATTGTGGATCCAGTCCTCTGGATATGCCTATGCTATCACTTGAGGAATACTTCTTCCCTGACCATTTAAAAATAAGATTTATTCAAAAATCTCTGAGCTGCTTTTGGTTGCATCCTACTGGCTATACAGAACAGAGGTTCTTTCTTGTTTCTTCTGATGAGAGTAGTCTTGAAATTTAGAGTTAAGATCAGAAGCCGTGCAGATTCCATTCATGTTTCTGAGACACGAAAACTAATGCTTACACTCTCTGATATTTGTTACTGCCAGTTAAGACAGTCCGACAAAGAGTTTTCTGCCCACCACCATCTAAGGTTGGCAAATAATAATCAAAAGTAATAATAATACTCTAGTAATATATATTAGCACCTTTCCTCAGAGGAAGCCCATAAAAAGCTCACGGAGATATTATCTCATTCCATCCTCACGATGTCTCTATGAAATATGTAGAAATAGATTATTTCCGATTTTAAAGTAGAAATTCATTATTTTGCCAATTATAACACAAATCGTATATTCTTAGCTTAATGCTCTGCCCACAGTGACTTCTTACTGTGATTCCTGAGATAAACTGTTACAGGTAGATAGGTGAAAAATTCACTTAGTATTAAAGAGTAAAATATATTGTCACCACCAATCTCAAGCTCAGTGACTCACTTTATTCCCGTGACAGTAAAAAATTGCTTTTTCTCCGCAAAATTTCCCATCTTAAAATAAAGTAAAATCAGAGGCAGGATAGAGGGGCAAAGTTCTCAACTTTAGAATTGGAAAGGCCTGGACTAGAATCTCAGCTCTGCTATTAAATTGCTGTGTAACCTTAGACTCCCAAGTCTTAACTTTCCTCATCTTTAAAATGGAGTTAAAACAGTACCCACCTCATAGAATTTCTGTCAATATTAAATAGAACATATATGTGCCTGGCATGGTGTAAGTACTTTTAAAATATTCATTATCATCATAATTGTTATTGGTATTGTCAACTGTTTTTAGGTGGTGAGAATACAGACTGGCCACACAAGGCTGACCTGACAAAGTAACTAGCTCTTTGCATGGCTGTTTTGATTTGAGTCAACATTCTGAGCTCTGGTTTAATTTCCAGATAGATATAGCCTTAGGAGGAAAATCTACATTTGGCAACAGCAAACACACTTCTCTTTTAAAGAAAAAAAATAAGTGAAATCAATAATAACAAAAACTTCATAAATAATATGACAAATACAGCTAGTAACAAATAAATTAAAAATAAATTAAGAATTATTCAGCTCACATGTCTAGTTCTTTGTACTGTTTTCTCCTTAAAAATGTAAGTTGATCTAGTTCTTTGACAGTCTCTTCATAAATTCAAGTTTAATAAGAATATATTGAGAGTCTTCTCTTAGCATGCTGTTCTTTTTTTTCTAGGTGTCGATGTGTTTGCTTGCTTGCGTTCGTCCGTCCTTCCTTCCTTCCTTCCTTCCTTCCTTCCTTCCTTCCTTCCTTCCTTCCTTCCTCCCTTCCTCCCTTTCTTCCACCTTCTTTTCTTCCTCATTCCTTCCTTCCTTCCTTCCTTCCTTCCTTCCTTCCTTCCTTTTCCTTTCATTCATTTTAAGACTTCTTAGTGCCATTCCTAAAGCTGTCTATTAACCTTTCATATCTCTAGAACAATGGCTAAGATTTTTGTAGGTTAATTTACTTGGTAAAATCCAACATGTTAACTTTATGAAACTAAACTCTAATGTGAACATGAAAGCCTTCTTGGTACACAAGCTTTGCTACACTTACAAGATTCTTACATCGTTTCTTACTGAGTCCAAGATGTTCTGTTGAGGTATGTCAGAAGCTGACAAGGGTCCAAAGACAGCATAAGGAGGCAGACAATGGGTTCTTTTAGAGAATTTCCATTTTTTAAAAAATGTATATATCAGAATTATGTAGATACAATTTGAAGATGTAGATGCAAGGGGTTATGGATTAAAACATTGACAACCATTAACCTAAATTAAAAATGCAAATATTCAGAAATTAAATATATTTTTGCTCGTTTTGTTCATTTTCTCTTGTCTATACTTATATACGCTTAGAAGAATTTTATTTCCTTTCTATTTGTTTATCTAGATTTAAACTCAATACTGTTAGCTTTATTATTATTGAATCTTCTAAGTATCCCTCAAAATTGTCTGTAATTTTAAAGAAATATGTCATCTCTATCACATATATGTTTATAGCTGTAAGATATGGCATTTGAGGGTCCTGTAATTAAGCACAAATGATATTAAATATGTGTTTACTATATAAATGATTGGTAGGGTTGAACTATGTGTTCTCAGATAGCCACTACTTATGATTTACTTATTTGGGTCGATTATATAATTTATAGAATATTTTAAGAGGGCTCTGAGGTGTTTAAAAGTAAAAAAAAAAATTATGCTTTAGGTTAAAAAATAAAGTAAAATAAAAAGAGCCATCAGGCCTATTCATAGTATAATTCCAAGCAAATAGAAATTGCTGCCCATGGACTAGATCACAAGACTAATGACCAATCAAGCGCAAATAAAGAAACATATTCTCACTGTGACTTTCCTCCCTTACGGTTGTACATTTCTTCTAAGAACAGATTGATTTAAATTGCTACTTGTCGTTGACAAGAATTGTTGGTTCCAAAATAAACCTAGGCTGTTGTTTCAAGAATGCGGTTCCTAATATTTTCTATTACTTCTGTGAAAAAAAAGAAGGAATTTTTGGTAGTATGCAAAGATCTCTGTATTTTTATTGGCTACTTATTTAGCCTCAAAAAAGACTGTTAATCCTTTAAAAATGACCCTATCAATTCATACATTTAGCATAATTTACCAACATTTCCAAACTCAGCATGGAAAAGCCATCAACATGGGCACTAGGTCATGGGTCCTGAATGAAGCCGTCAGCAAGGATTAATAAACCGTGACAGCTGCCCAAAAGCTTTCATTCTTTTTATTTAAACATCAGATTGCAAGTTGAAATTCAGTGTAATCTTTGTTGAAACTAGCCCAACTAACAAGGAAGAAGTCAGAACTGAGAACAGATGACAGTAGTAGTTACTATTATAAATTCAGTCCATAGTAATAAATTCTAGAATTTACATATAGTGCAATTCCTAAAGAACTTCAAAAATAGCATAAATGGTTCCTATTTGATTCAACAATTTTTAATAATAATATTTTTGAAAACTAGACTGATGAAACTAAAATTATTTAGCACCATTTTCTATGCTCAATAAATTGCTTAATTATTCTTCCACTATTATCCTTTCTCTCAAACTACAACTTAAAAGTGACTATAGTTAGACTATAGTTATAAGAGAATTTGAGATCACATCATTTTCCTGGGAATTATTTATCAGAAAAAAAAAACCAAACAGATAACTAAGCAGACTATATTATGTAAGATTATCGTTAGAATTTTCTGTTACAACTATAACTCACACATATATGTACAGAAAGGTAAAATTGACCCAGAAAATAGTCATTGTAATTTCCTAAACAAGGTACATTTGCAGATATCAAGATATAATAATAACTTATTAAACTAGGAATTTAGTATTTTCTCAAGTACATTTTAATTAGTATGCATGATTTCCTAGTAGTTGAATATCAACTCCAGAAAATTATCAAATAGCTAATAAATCATTTGAGCTTACCCCCTTCTCAATATTCCCAGTTTGACAGAGTGTTCCTTCAGCTGCAGGAATACTGTTGGTGACACAACGGTTGCTTTTGCTGAGACACCAGAGCTCTCTACACACTTCCTAGGAAAGAAGGCAAAAGCAAGTTGATCAGAGGTAAAGACTAAAATCATGTCCACTCTTCCATAAAATACACCCACAGTCACTCAGCATTATTTGTTTCTTGCTGGTATTGAAGCATCAAAGATGTGGATTTTGGAAGAGGTTCTTATGGAAAGTAGCTTACCCATTTTGCAGAATCATTTAAACATTTGCCTTTATAAATTCTTACTTTACTAAAATATATCTTAGTTTTTAATATTAAGATGCTTTTAAAATAATTTGCAGAAATTTCATTAATAAAGAAGAGTAGGGGAAAAGAATGAATATGTAGAAAGGAAACTGCTATGTATTATTCTCAAGAATATATAATAGCATACACTTACCAGTTACTCTAGTGTTGCCTGGAAGATGACTTCCTAGATCTACTGCAATATTTAAATTAAGGCCATTTTAAGAAGAAAAAAAGAGAGACCATAGGAATGGGCAAGGAGTAATTTCTAAAATCAGAGATGCCTAAAGAATAACCTAGCAATATTAGTTGCAATTCATCAATGCAGCCCATCTTCATGAAAAAAAAATTTGGTTTTAAACAAAGGTTGCTATT
The DNA here is from genome assembly GCF_000325575.1 of Pteropus alecto. Classification (NCBI taxonomy): domain Eukaryota; kingdom Metazoa; phylum Chordata; class Mammalia; order Chiroptera; family Pteropodidae; genus Pteropus; species Pteropus alecto. Next base: position 3,982,600 of record NW_006436298.1, read on the forward strand.
TACGTATAATTTTCACCAATGACATATTTCAGATGTATGGAGTTGTCTTCTCTTATTTATTATGATTTCTCATTATCCTATTTCAGTATGGGAGAATTACAACACTTATTCTAAAATTGGCAATATAAAATACCTCATTTTGTTAACATACTATCAGATTTTAAAATAAGCTGTCCAGCATATCTCTGAGTAAGGTGTTTTAAATAACAGTCCCCAGAAAGCTTATTTTGAAGAAATACTCAAAATTTTCAGTGTTTCTTTATATAACATCACCAATTAGCATCATTACTGATATTACAAGTTTTTAATTTAAAATAGAACCACTTAGTAAAAACATGTTTGCAATAAACATATATTAATCTGGAATGCAAAGATAAATTTAAATACAACATTCAATTATATTGCTATTATTCCCAACTGCTCTTTAAACTCTCAAATATAATTATTAGAACTTATCTCACATATCACAAGAAAAAAAATTTTGTAACCATGTCTGGTAATAACTGTTAATTACACTTACTGTGGTGATCATTTCACATTATAGGCAAATAGTGAATCATTTATGTTGTCCACTTGAAACTAATATAGTATTACATGTCAAATATATCTCGATTAAAAAATTTTTAAAAAGAACTTATGTGACATTAACAGAATTCAGAAATAAAGCATAACATACTGAATCAAGTCAAACGTTCCCACAAATAGAAATGCCCCACAGAGAACAGTAAATTGAAGAGATCACTATGGGCCCTTCTGCACGATGCTCTCCTTATCCCGCCAGACAGAGAATGAGACAAGTAATTTCTATTAGACTTTTTAAATATTTTTGGAAAATTATCTACTTTAAATACCATTTGGAGAACCATTGAGCTAGAAGAGAGTTAAACATTAGAAAAGAAAAACAACATGTACCATGAATCGTAATAAAAAGATAAAATTTTCCTGTTCTTATAATCCAATGTATTATAAAGACTACTTTCTTTCAAAGCTTCTGTTTCTACTCTAAAAGAAGGTTATTTACACTATTTTATTCTTCCTTTTCTATAGGATATGGTTTATAAGTACATGTTTCTTTTAGTTTAATATTTAAAAAGCAGTAGGACTAACATTTAGAGTCTTAAAATATTGCCTGGTAAAATAAAATAGTATTATTTCCCATCCGTTCAAGGATATTTGTTGAGCACCTAAATTCACCAGACATTATGTTAGTGTTACAAAAAAAAAATAACACCATCACTTAGAATTGAAGGGGTTCAGGGAGGCGGTAGGGTATAATCAGACATGTAGCCCAAACGCCATGGATGGGTACTGCTCTATGATAAAGTTTTTAATATTCTGTGACAAAATTAAAAGAATGATGTCAGTGTGGTTAGGTTTTTCATGAAACTAAATGCTTTATTTTAATGGACTGCCCTTATTTATGAAGTGTTATTTTTACTTTTTAGGCATTACAACAGACTGAAAGATTCTTTGGGGCTGGGTGTGTTTGCTTATGGCAGTCTTTACAAAATGTTTTTACTCGGCAAAATTAAAAGTTGACATCCCTGTGTTGAACTGCTAATCTTTGGAGAGGAATTTTCCTTGTCCACAAAAGTATAAAAGTCTGTGACCTATTCATTGCCCAAACCTTGATCATCAATATATATTTAGCTTATTCTATATGTTTACCAATGCTTTTAATAAACAACTGTTTCTTGTATCCTGCACTATCCTTTAAATTCAATTTCTTCTTGATATACATTCTTTAGTAGTTAATTTAACAAAGGAACTCTTGTTCTTAGTTGTCTGAAAATATATTTATTTTGCCTTCATTTTAAAAATGATATTTTAGTTGACTATAGTATTCTAGGCTGATATTTAATCTTACCTTGGCATTTGAAGGTGTTAAGTTCATTGTTATCTGGAAACTTTATGGGGGCTGATAAAGTCATCTGTCTGTCTAATTGCTGTTTCTTTGTGATAAAGTCTTCCCAGTTGCTTTTAAGAGTTCTCTTTGTCTTTCTCTAGTGCAGTTTCACCACTATATCTAGGTGTTCTTTTTATTTATCTACTTGAGATTCGTGCTTTGAGAATTCATATCTTTGATTCTTAAAAATTATTAGTCATTATTTCTTTTAATATATCTCTTCCTCATTCTTTCTTCTGGAACGCCTATTCAACTTATATTGGACCTTCTTGTTCTTAGCCTCTTTTCATATTTTCCATATCTCTTTCTCATGGGTTGCTAATCTTTCTGCTTGCTAAATTCATGGTGGATTACTTCCTTATGCTGTCTGTTCTTTTGTATTCAAGCTTATTTCAATGAATATTTTGTTATTATTTTGAGCAATCTGTGCCTCGAGTTGTAGAAGTGTAGGCTCATGCATTTGTTTCCATCATAGCTCCAATGTTTCACTGAATCAGTTTTCATGTCGATTTATTGTAGACTGTATAAAGTCTTACTCCGTTCTTATGTGAAGCACAAGCTAATGGCTTCAATTTCACACAGGAGCTATTTTTCCCTGTCCAGAGCAAAGAGTAGACAAGCTTACTTGCCATTTCTTTTTACTTCTTTCTTTGCAGTAGAGATAATCCTTCCAAAGTTCTGATTTTACAAAAGGGTCTCGGTTCCAGTTTCTTAGCTCAAGCCCAAGACGATGTCTCTTATCCCAACATGGGCGACATCAGCTCACCAGCTTACCACTTGAACTAAAACTCTTCAGTTCTGGCACATAGCTACCTCCCTTTTTTGGTTCAGATATATACAAGCTTTCTGCTAAAAGGTTATAAATGTATTTTGTGAAAAACACCACATTCTGAAAAATCACTTATGAGAAAACAAGGTTAATAGGGAAAAAAAGGAGTGGAGCAGACCACTTAAAAGCTATGTAACTTTGTAGTCAGAAAACAAGCAAAACATCAACGGTACTAATTAAATGTGTGCACAGTTAAATCTCTGCTGGCATTTTTGTCTCCTCATCCCAATCCATTGATCCTTGGTAGCTTTAACCCTGTGGCTTGTGATGCTTCCTTCTTAGAGATGTAGGTCTTTGAGAGTATCTGTCGCCAACAAAAACACTTTTATAAAAATTGAAAATTAGATTCAGGGTATAGCTTCTTTATCGATGAGCTTAAAAAATAACATAAAGGGATGTAAAATCCACAGATTTTTCATCTGCCCTCATAACTTCAATAGATAATTTAGTGTTTTGGAAATGAAGCCGGTAAGCTATTCACTATTCCAATAAAGAATGAAGTTTCTATAGAACTTTCAATTGTTTCTAAGAGTCTTTCTAACATGTTATAGATTTTCTCTTTGTGAGAAAACTTGTCTGATAGCTTCGCATCACTAATCACTAAGGAAATAATCATGTATGAACAAACAAGACTTATGCATTACACTGGCATCATTCCATAGTCTGTCAATTTTACTATGTCTCTTCTCATCACAGAAATACATGTTATAGCTAAATAAATGATATTTGTTAAGTTTTACTTATCTAGCATTTTTTATTTTTATACCTGAAGGAGTGATTCTGTTTACTGTTTGTTTTTGAAACCGAAACTCTTTTCCTAGACTTTAAAAGTCAATTATATAAAGGATTTGAGACAAAATACGCATAAAAATTTGAAGTCAGTTCAACCAGTGGATATATCCTAAGAATTCTCATCACGGGGAGAAATTTTTTTCCTTTCTTTTTATTGTATTTATATGAGATGATGGATATGAACTAAACCTATTGTGGTAATCATTTCAGAGTATATGTAAATCAAATCATCACACTGTATACCTTAAACTTACACAGTGATATATATCTATTATTTCTCAGTAGAAATGGAAAAAAGAAGGTAAAAAAAAAAACTAGGAGGGGACAGATTTCATTTCAAGGTATAAAAGTATCTTCAAGAAGAGCTGAACAGTGATTAAATAAAACTGAATCTCTCATCACTGGAAAAACTCTAGCATATACTTCATGACCTCTCAGCAGCAATGTTGTAGGTAGGAAAAAAAAGAAAGGAACTAACATTTTTTCAGGAGATACTGTCAAGTACTGTTGTAGGCATATTCATATTTCTATCTCATTTAATCATTACGAAAATCTTCTTAGACAAAATGAGAAACTTTGAATTCAGAAAGATTTAAAAATTTGCTTCATTCTTTACTAAAACTAGATTTGAGTTAGCTCTGTCTAGTATCAATGCCCAAGGTATCTCCAAACAACTAGGCTACCTTCCTATTTCTCTTAAATGTATCAGAATTGAATGAAGTCAATGGCCAATTAAGGGTGATTAGTAAGGGTTTACTTGTATTCTAATATTAAAAAAAAAACTCACTAAATGTTCATAATACCCTTCTCCCCTTTACCTGTATTTTAAAGAAAGTTATCTCCAAGTTAATACTATTATTACTGACTCATAACATTCACTTAGTATATGAGCTTAGGCATCAATGTATACATTATTAATATTATTATTATTTAGTATTATAATTGGAACTTCTAAATGTAACATCACTACTTGTGTTTGGATTTTTAAAAGATACTGTTAACATACTTCTCAAAGTATTCCATGGTCTTCCAAGAGAAAAGACATTTGAAATACTCCTACTTATTTAAAATTTTAATATCAACTTCCAGGCTTCTACTGTATTTGATTTTTCAGATAAATCACAGTTTTCAAGCATTAAGAACAATACAAATATTAGCAAATATAAATCATAATAAAAATACATATAGAGTTAAGTTTAAAGTAATTAACTAAAATAAAATAATTTGCCTAATATTTAGAAAATAACTGTAAAGAAGTGAACTAGGGCTCCTTTGATCAGAATACAATAATTGATTGTTTTACAGTGAATGAATGACCCTTTCAAAATAATAGAAGAAATTGAAATGATAATTTTTAATGTTTCCATCCACTTCAAGTTTAACTACAGGTATTAAGTGATACTAAAAAATAGGAAGAAAAGCTCTTTGATTTGCCTGGAAATTTTTTAATTAGCTGTTTACATAAGGGCAAAAGGGATATCATAAAAGTCCAGTACCATTTTATAATTATTGTATCATTAAGGAAGCAAAATGGCATATGAAGAGAAAATGGCATCTTTATTGCTAGAAGGTTTTATTTTTTATTTTTAACAACTGTAAAGATCATAAAAGTTTCTGCCCTTGGGAAACCCTAAACCCTATGCCATCTTGGGTCTTTGGCTCTGGATATGAAACATTCTCTTTGTCCTCATTACCCTATCAGTAACATCTCTCAACAGCTGTTTGCAATAAAGGATCCTGACGTCCAAGAGGGAGAACAGAGCCCTGAAGAGGTCAAGAAGGAGCATCAGTGATTAGAAAGGTTACTTATCATTGTATCACACAAAGGAAAATTGAAAAGCAACATATGGTGACCCCATGGCCTGGCTCCAGGTGTTTAGTAGCCATCTGAAGAAAGAGAATAATGTACCCTTATTTCAGCTTTAAATAGGTTAATTTTGTTATGTGGGTAATTTAAGTGCAAGAGATCCTAAAAAGGCGAAGAAGAAAATTAGATGTATATACATATGTTTTTGTTATATATATATAAAAAGTTAATATAGAAATTGAGATTAAATCATCATTATTTTGAACAGGCTAAAAAACGATCAAGTGGCTTAAACAAACAAAAAAGCTCTAAGAAGCAAATCCAGAGTAAAAACTACTGATCTTTATGGATATAAGTGAATATGAACCTATAATTTTGGCTTGAAATTTAAGGGAAAATAAAAATCAAATCAACTTCTTGTCAAGTATATGTTTGATAAATACACATATTTGGACTCCAAAACAATATTGAGATGCTAAAATAATTCTAAGCCTTTTATTCCCTAAGCCCACATCACATCACACTGTAGAATATTTACACTGCTTTAAAAGCTTCAAGCAAAGTGATTCTGCAATCTCCCTCAGTGTAAAATTCCAATGTTTAATAGTTTAAAATTCTTCCTTCTACCTAATCTTCAACCTTCCAGCTGTAAAAATTAAGGCCACTGTATTTTTTTATGCTCTTAGGGAAAGAGAAATTTGTTACCAGCAATCAAACTATAACAAATGTCCTAAAGCCTGAAGATGGTTTTGAGGCCAACATTTAACTGTCTATTTTACAGGCTACTCCAACTCAATTTCTTTAAACTTCCCTTATATGTACTTCTAAGTATTTCACTATTATCCTCTCTCAAGTTATCTGCATCTCTTAAAAAGAAAATTGGGTAAGTAGCTAATAATACCCTGAAAAAGACTAATCAAGTCTTTCTACTGGAATGATTCTCAATGAGAAAGCAATAATGACTTGACTCAGCTAATTAGCAGTGACTCAATAATAAACGAAGGGGAGTAAGCATGAAAACATTAAAAACTAGAGTCTGAGAGACAAAATATGTCTGTCTTTACAAAGTACTCTCCATGGGGAAAATACCATAACTAGAAAACTCAACTATCTTATCTCTAGCAGGTTACTCTGACTGCAAAGAGTTACGCTGCAGGCAGATACAGGTTGATGACATTCTTATTATAGTTATTAATTAACATGTTAATAAAAATAATTATGCTGTCTCATTTTAATTCTTTGCTTTCCAAACAATCTTTTGATAATAAATTTGCCTATTGGGTAGATTTCCGTAGGTAATAAAATGTTCAGATTTTAGTTGAGTTGACTACATATAAACTTAAGGTTATATTTCTTACTATAAATTAATAAATCTAATTTTATATATACACATAAATTCCCTTTGACCTTTCATTTCTAATATTAGATCTTAAAAATCTCTCATCACCTAAAGTGTGGAACAAACATGTGTACTTAACCATTTATAAATTATTCTGTCATTAGTTACTTAACTGAGGTATGAAGAGAAAACATTAAAGTTTGATAATCTGTAAGTAAAATAAAGCCTTTGACACAAATACATTTTCCCTGAAAAGATTCAACATTAATGAGAAGTCTTAAAGTTTTCAAAATTATATTATCTTCTTGCATGTTCTGTTTCCACCACATTACACAGGGATTCTGCAACTTCTTGTGCAGGGTGTTTTTGGAGGGGAAGGAAAAAGGGGGGAGGAGGACATGAATTATATTACAAAAGCATTCAATTTTCCAATATGGTTCCCCTAAATTACAGAATTATATTTGTTTCCTGTGACACGATGTTTTGGAAATTCTGTGCTCTTCTGCACTTCAAAAAGCTCTCAGTCTTATTCATTATAGGCATTTCAATAGTTTCCTACCACTCTTAAGATAAAAACCTAAAATTCGTAACATGGCCTATTAGGTGTCATCAGATTTGGCTTCTTTTGTTTCCCTGTCTCATTTATATGGTGCTTGCTTTGAAAGCTTCAGCCACACTGGCATTCTCTCAGCTCTTCAAATACATAGGCTCAGGGTCTCCACAAAGATTCTCTCCCCACTATCTCTTCACCAGATAATTCTTCTCACTCATTTAATCAACAATATTTTCTGAGCTCCTATTATGAGGCAGGCATTGTGCTACTCACTATATTAAATAGCCATGAACAAGGCAAGTGGAATTCCTGCTCTCATGACACTTACATTCTCATTATAATTATCAGTTGATTCATTCAACAAGTATTTATTGAGCACCCGCCATGAGACAAGCACTGTTCAATGTTAGGGATAGAGCAG
>NW_006436298.1:3990272-4128909 GCF_000325575.1 Pteropus alecto
GAAAAGCAGATAATAAATGTGTGTGTGTGTGTGTGTGTGTGTGTGTGTGTGTGTGTGTTAGAAAGTAAGAGCCGTTAAGGAGAAAAATGAAGCAAAGAAAAAATGACGAGAAGTGAGTGCATTTGTGTATGTGTGCATGTGTGCACACAATTTCAGACAAGGTTGTTAGGAAAGGCCTTACCTAGACGATCACTTTTAAATAATTAACAAGTAATCAAATAAGCAAGATGATTATAGATTGTAATAAGTTCTATGAAGGAAATAAAAAGCATGATGTGAAACAGAGTAACTGGAAGAAATCTTTGTATATAGGCTGGTCAGAAAGAAAGCCTGTATGAAGAGAAATTGCATTTGAGTTAAAACTGAAAGATAAGAATGAGTTAAAATATGACCCTTGAAATATCTTAACATGCTCCCCAGAGTACAGATGGCTCAGATTTTCCTAAAGCACTACCAGCATTATCAGCTCTACAGAAATGGTATCATGGATGACAGATATTCACAGAGGAAAGAGAAACATTGATTGAATGTCTGCCATGTGCCAGGTAAATAAAAAGCACTTTGCATGCTTGTCACACCCTTTTGCTATCTGAAGTTTACAACAACAACTTGCCTGCTCTTCGCTGGAAAAATTATTTGACTAAAATCTACTGATGGTCAATTTGAGGTCATAGGAAATAGCTAATGGTAAGCACACTTTCTATTTAAAATATTCTGTCAAACAGTATTCTGTTCCATTGTGAAACCATGTATCAGATCAAGTATTCCCACTCATGGTTCAGAATACCTGGTCCATTTATAAAACACTGTTCGGTTCTACATGAAAGTAAGCAAATATACCACACACTATTATGCATTTACATGCTAACTTCTGAGTCTATGTGAACAGCAACAAACTTCATAGATAGTAATAATTTCCCATAAATTAAACACAGCTGTGATGTCAATAAAATGTCTCTGGTTTTGTCCTGAGTATTAAATCTACCTGTGGATTAGCAATCATCTCTTTCTGTTTTTTAAACTACTTCATTGAGATATGATTGACATACAAAAAGCTGTACATATTTAATGTATAGGACTTGGTAAGTCTGGAGATAAGTATATGCCCATGAAACTATCATCACAAACTAGGCCAGAAACACCTATCACCTCCAAAAGTTTCCTCCTGTTCTCTTTATTTATGTGTATATATTTTTTATGTGTATAATATGAATGCTCAGCATAAATACAGTATTATTTACTATGGGCGCTGTGTTATACAGTAGATCTCTAGTACTTATTTATCTTGTTTAAATAGACTTTGTATCCTTCGACTAATACCTACCTCCCCAACACCCCTCTCTTCAGCTCCTGGCAACCACTGTTCTACTTTCTGCTTCTATGAGTTCAACTATTTTAAATTCCTCATATAAACGGTATCATGTAGTATTTGTCCTTTCATGTCTGCATTATTTCACTCAGCATAACATCCTCCAGATTCATCTATGTTGTCACAAATGGCAGATTTCCTTCATTTTCTTCTTTTTTTTTAAGGCTGAATGATATTCCATTGCATGTATAAACCACATTCTTTATCCCTCCATCTGTCGATGGACATTTAGATTGCTGCCATGTCTCAGCTACTGTAGCAATGTTACAGTGCACATGAGAGTACACATATGTCTCTTAGAGGTCCGGATTTCAATTCTTTTGGATGTACTTCTGGAAGTAGGATTGCTGGATCATATTGAAGTTCTGTTTTTAATTTCCAAGGCAACTCCATACTGTTTTTCATAGTGGCCTCTTTCCTCCACATCCTTGCCAGCATTTGTAATCTCTTCTTTTTTTGGTAATAACCATCCTAACATGTATGAGGTGATATCTCATTGTGGTTTTGATTTGTATTTTCCTGATTATTGGTGATGTTGAGCACCTTTTCATATACCTGTTGGCCATTTGTATGTCCTCTTTTGAGAAATGTCTACTCAGTTCCTTTGCCTATTTTTTAATTGGGTTATTTGGGCTTTTTTCATTATTGGATTGTAGGAGTTCCTTATATATTTTGGGTATCAACCCTTTACCAGATATACGGTTTGCAAATATTTTCTCTAATTCCATAAATTGCCTTTTCATTTTGTTAACAAAGTTTCCTTGGCCTTGAAGAAGCTTTTTAGTTCAATATAGTCCTATCTGTCTATTTTTACTTACTTTTGTTGTCTGTGCTTTTGGTGTCATATCTAAGAAATCATTGCCAAGACCAATGTCAATTTTTTTCCTGTTTTTTTTCCTATGAGTTTTATAGTTTGGGGTTATAGAAGTTTTTAATCCCTTTTGAGTTCATTTTACATGGTATATGATAAGAGTCCAGTTTCATTCTTCTGCATGTGTCTGTCCAGTTTTCTCCACTTCCCCAAGAGAACCCTTGTGCACCATTTACCGAAAAGATTATCTTTTCCCCGTTGTGTATTCCTGGCACTCTGTTCAAAAATTGCTTTGGCTATGTGGGGTCCTTTGTGGCTCCATATGAATTTTAGGTTTTCCTTTTTTATATTTCTGTTAAAAAATGCCATTGGGGAAATCATCTCTTGATAGTTACCAGTAAATTATATACTGGATATTGTTAACCTATACTAAACCATTAAATATATTTGAAAACAACATGTGAGATATAACTTAAAGTGACAGAATAAAGAAATACAGAGTTATGTCTGACATTCAGACCTGAATTAATCTGTGCTTTTTGGAAAGCAGTCAAAAGATCACCCACAGTCTTACAATATGTAGGCTCATTAGTGACTTCCTTCCTATGTTTAAACTTATTATTGTTGTCGTGAACTGTTTTTGTTAATCTAGTTTTAATAATTCTCTTCTACTAAGAGAGAAGAGACTAACAGAAAGTGAGAAAAGCCTGAGACAATAGATTCTATAGAGATTTAGAGGAAGGAATTTGCCTGTACAAGGCAAAGAAGCATTTTTTGGACTAAACTGATAACGTTTTATTTGCAATGCATTTTCATCAAAGATGCTTCAAATGCCCCCATAGAAAACTGCTAACATATTATTTTTAGATGAACTAGTAGGGATCTGGCTTTGCATGCTGCTTGTCTGGACTTGTGTCTTGCCTGGAAGAGATCCTAATTTTTCATATACGGTGACAGAAAATAAAACTCAAATCCAAGACTACGGGTTACAGACATCTGAGAATTTATGATCCTAAAAATAAGTTTATGGAAGCTCTTCTAATCAACTCTCGCACAAAAAAGACTTGGACAAAATGGAGAGTTTTGAGAATATATTTAGAAACAGATATCACTTGCTAAAAAGTGTCTCCTGAAATAAAATATATCTGCTATCTTTGTTTTATTAGCATATTTACTATACCTAATAGAAAGCAGAATTGACAGATTTACACTTATTTTTTATTTTTATTTTTTACCTTGGGGTAGATAAATCACATTCTGTATTTTTAGTTTCCCCATCTAGAAAACATTATAATTACAATTTTAACCAAAGTAGTCTGGAGTATCTCAGAAAATAAACAATGTAAATATATAAAAAAAACTTCTTATCATTTATAAATTATTACATTATACAACTATATTACTTTGTATATTGTGGTGTGCTGTTTTGTTCTTTGCATTTATAGCCCTTACAATCTCCTCATACTTCTAACAGGATTAAGGAATACCTGAAAAACCTAAATGGATGATATACAGAAATAATGGTGAAAATGTTGTCCCAGAGTAAAACAAAAATGAAAAGTTTTCATGTAAATTCCCAAATATAACTAACATGTATATAATGAACCTACTCACGGAAAATTCAGGCAAGATTTTTCATACTCACAGATGTAATCACTGGTACCCTCAGCAATGACTACCTGATGACCAAAGTTACAGGTCATTTTGCAGTTGTTTAAAATCTTCTCTGACATCATTAGAGACCTGCTCGTTGAAAGAGGGATCACTTCATTTTGCTTCAACACCAGAAGTATCCTCTCACTGCAAGCCTGCAGTGCTCTTCAAAGCCTGTTTAGTGTTCATCTCAGGATGTTACACTCAGACAGCTATCTAAATCAGGGCTGGTTTGTTTTCTTTTCAGCTACCATCTCAAGCATGACTTGTTTACCTGACTGGACTCTCACCTTCAAAGCCACTACTGTTTGCTAAAGTAGAATTTAAAATTATTTAAAACCAGATAAAACATGGTATACGTTTGAGTGCTCTCAATTGTGTAAACCCACTTTTTCAGGCACAAACTTAAGAGAAGGGAGGATAATAATCTGTTGTGACTCAAGAAACTTTGTTAGTAACATACAGCACTTTATAAAAAAGTAGCATAAGCATTTTCATATAGTACATGAATGTAAGGAAATCATTTTGCTGTAAATCAAAATGTAAAGATTCATAATAAAATACATGAAATTCTGTTAATGTCTTTCTCGTTTTCCAATTTTATTTTATATCAATTACAAAAGTCTTTATAAATATAACACATAAAGAAGTAGGATCTAAAAGCTAAATATAAGGAACATAAACTGAAAATATATAATTTTTAAATTATTATTTATCTCACTTCAAATCAGCTAGTCTGAAATAAATGAGATATACACATACAGAGAGGATAATCAGGTCAAAAATTTCTGTTAATTTATTGAAGAAAGAAAAGTAAATCCATAGATCCTGTAAAATTGATGATACAATCATCTAATATGGAAATACATAGGTGGAGTTAAAACCCAATTTCCAAAAGAAAAACTATATTAACTATTTGACTTTCTATCTAAGAAATGAGAGACTGTAGATAAGAATAATCTAAGAGAAAACCTGTAATATCATTTTATCATGAATTTCAACCTACTAAACTACAAGTATATACAAAGACTGAGATTAAAGTTTGGCTGACTTTTTCTGAGGGAAAAAAAGGGTGAAAAAAGCTAAAATCATACAGAAATGAGAAAAGAAGAAAAGACTCTTTACCAAGAGACGTGAAAAGCCAAAGTTTTAATCATGGCTCTAGATATTCTGATAGTTGCGCACAATCTTTAAATCTAGTGTACCAAATGTGCAGCCAAAGCCAAATAATAATAGACTTGTCACCCAAGGGAGATTTTTAAAAATCACTTTCATTTGCTTTGTACCCATGAGGAATAACTGGTGCAGTACAATGCATATATTGTTTCATCTTAACTACCTTAAAACTTAATTTTTTTATTGTTGTTATTTTTTTTAAATTGACTTCAAACACTATTAGAGTAAAAATAGGAACCAAGTCTTTAAACCTATTTTTCACCCCTGAAAATTTCTTAACAACTTATTCAAAAATTATATTCTTTCTCTCAACATGCTTATCCTGGGTGTCTACTTATGAACATGTCCCTATCCTAGACACCGAAATCTTTCTCTATGAAACTTAAGAAGAACTTTTCGTACATTTTTTAAGATAGACACTGAGACTTCTTTAGGCAGACATGAAGAGTCAATTATGACCTATTTTTTTTTCCACACTAATTTTTCCTCTTTCTTTTTTTGAGTTAACGTCATCTTGTCACCACTGCGTTGTCGTGTTAGAATGTGGGTAGTGGATTGAAGCAACTTGAAATGACTCAGCACCAGTAAGTATTAATTAAAGTAAAGGCTCCTAGCCAATATAAAAATGTCCTTAACCAAATTATTAGAGTACCAAAAAGGCGAAATTGGGGAGAGAGGTTTCAAAACCATAACTTTTTATAAGATAAACTAAAGTTGGTATCATAAACTCAGGACTTAAAGAAAAAATACATTAGAAATTATTAAAACTCTACCAGCATCCCTCACAAGACATTTGAAAATTGTTTACTTTTGTATTGCTCAAACATTTAGAAACATATTAAACAAACAATATCAGAAAGAGAGCAGAGTCAAAGGCCATATTTGCATTAATGACGTTACCAAAGGTAAACTAGATTCATCAAAATTCCATCCTAACATTTGTGTCATGAAAGAGAACTTATAAATGACTGAACATAAGGACTGAGACTTCTTACCCCATATTTACACTGGCGGGATGTTGCTCCATACTGGTAACGACATTGCTCATCAGCGTCATACACCTGCCCTGGGGCCACAGCTGGGTAAAGAAATTCACGCTTGGGAGGCTCATTATCCAGGCAAGTACCACGGCCCGAACTGTTCAACATAAAGAATCAAAGGAAATTAGGTACACTATGGACTATTTCTATCACAATTATAAAACCATGTGTTGAGCTCTTTGTTTTAATAACTTGATGCATGAAAAACAATACATTCTACCAAGAAATAATCACATGGCAAAATAAAATAGCTTTACTGAAACCTGAATAAGAGCTCCAATAGTTTTCTTTTCCAGCACCAAGACATAATAAAAGCATCTCAGACAACAATGTGAAAATGTCATGTTGGCCTTCAAACACTGATTTAAACTAATTTCTGAAGGAATCAAAACAATTTCATATTGCTCTAAGTTTCTTGTTTGTTTTCAGTAAAAATATAACCACATCTGGTAGTAGAATTAAAAACATAAAATGTGGAAAATGAAAAAAAAAATTGTGGTTGTAATGCTTAAAGACCTAATCTATATAATTCTACCTTGGGCAGAACAATAGATGCTGTGGTAAGACATGTCCAAAGGTTCTTGAAATATTTCAGTAATAAATGGGCCGAATGACAGATGAGGCCAAGATCCAAAGTTCTCCTCTCAAGTATATTAGAAGTGTTTAGTCTCTCAAAAATTTCATATTTCATCTAGGGTCATCAGAGTTAAGAAAGGGAATGTTTTCCTCTCTATATAGTTTCTGCTTTTCAAAGTGTGCTTGCGCTCAAACATAATATTTTAATTCAGTGGAACAAATAACATAAAGATCGCCAAAAACCAGACAGAATACCTTAGTTTAAAGAGCTTTCTTTAAACTTTGCTAAATATAATTGTTCATTTTTATTGAGTCAGTGTGCATAAAATAGGACAGATGCTTTTTTACTTTCATTTCACATGTGAGTAAGTTAGAATTTTTAAAGAATTCCTATGCCAACATTTAAAAATTTTTTCCAACATTCCTGTCAATTGTGCCAGCACTTGTGTTTTTTTTCCAAATCTTTTCCATCTACTTTGCCAAAGGAAAATAATTTCACAAGTAGAAGTTCCTCAGCTATTATTTAAGACAGTACAAATTTTCATTAATAGATATGTAAGAAAGAATCATGCATAATAATGTTTCATATTTACTTAAAATTTTACCAGACTCTTAAAATGTAAAAGTTAATTTGCTATATAAAAAAGTATATTTATACAGCAGCAAATTAATACCTTTTAAAAATTGAAACAAATTATTCATAAGGTGATAGACTAAAAGATCAAATGGACAGAATATTGTCTTCTTTACATATTTTTCCCTCCATTTATGCACCTTTTGATTAATTTTTAGTCAATAAAAAACATTTAGATAAAATATTAAATGTGGTATTAATATAGATGGAATTTATTATTCACTATTACCATCAAGGTATTTAAATAATAGAAAACTTTTTTTGCACCCAGTTACTCAGTTTTCATGACAGAACTTTTTATTTCCTGTTTATTGTACTTTTAGAAATTGACATGCACCTCAGTATGAAAAATTATTCCTTAAAGAATTTTTAAAATAGCAAGTTCTTTCTATTTTATAATGTAAAATATCTTTAATCTATATGAGTATGCAAATGTTAAGCAAATGTAATTCTATTAGTAAATTCAAAATTTTATATTAAGGTTAACGGTCAACGTGAAAAGTATAATGAAAGAAGATGGACCATTTTGATGATATGTAATATTTGTGAGATGAATGTATTAGTAATCTAATTCTTTAATTTTTTTTTCTAAAATATAAGTTTCATTTCTATTTACAACAAAATTATACATCTTGATGAAAGGAGTTAAATATATAATAAAAATAAAATATCAAGTTAAATACTATTATAAATCAATCAGAAAAATTAAGTACTTAGGTACAGGATCCTAGAGGCAAAAATATTTGCTGATAGCATAATAAAGTATAAGATATATTCACCTATGTAGCATTGCTCATAATCGATGAAAAATTATTATACATAATTACTTTTAAGAATACAGAAAATTAACCTCAAAATGTAGAGAATTACGTGAATCCCAAAAGTTTCAGAATAGATACATTGAGGAAAAAATTCTTTTTTGATAGTAAACTGAAAATTGACTTAATCCAGGAAGAAGCAAGAATAATTACTTCTTTAAAGTTCTTGTTCCCAGGTATTACTGGTCTTCTAATCATGGTTCATGTTCTTTAAGAATACCAAATCAGATAAGCATTGCAAGAGTCTCCAGACAACAAAAAATGCCACACACTGTAGTCACCTGTGACCAGTTTTCTGATAAGTTTATCTCAAAGTAGATTTTTGTTTCAGTTCTTTGGAAGTACCTATTGCTTTCTATTAATATGGCTAATTAAATATCTATATAAGTCTTGTTCTCCTTTTCCAGTTTATTTTTACAGAAGAATAAACACCATATTAAATAAAATATAAGCAAACAATCATATAGATCTTTAAAAAAAATGAACACATATATTTAGGGACATGGCATCAACAAGGGCCTTTTGAAACGAGTTTGGCACTATTTGTACAAATTACCAAGTCAAGTGTGTTACCTACTATTAATGGCTCCAGGAAAGCAAGTGTGGGGTAACGTTGACTTAACTTGTGTCTACATTTTGGGTAGAGAATGTACTATATATTTTCCCCCATTAACCATATCTGGTATATATTGTGCAATAAAACCTGTTTAAAGTATTTGGGAAGAGGGATAGTTTTCATATTTTAATTCTTAGCTGTGGGTTAAGCAACAAAATAATTTTGCATTTTACTAAAATTTGCCTGCTACTTCTCTGCTAATTTCAAGTAAGTTAAATCTATGGTACATCATTATAAACTATTAATTAACTCTTAGAAAATAATTATTCTGGATATTTCCATGTTTCTGAGTCATCAATTACCACCATGGAATATCACAGACATAGGTCTAGAAAGTAGAGGACATGGATCTGAAAGATGTATATTTAACCCTAGAAGAGCTTTCCTTTATTTATTTTTCTTAGAAAATTCCCAAGTGCTCTACCCCAATCACATTCTTCATGTCCCCCCCACACACACCAGGAAGTAACTAATATTCTGACTTTTTAAGTAATAATTTTCTTGCTTTTGTTAGTAGTTTTACCTCTCAAGTACTCATCTGCATGTTTTTAGACTCTATATAAAAAGAGTCATACTGTAGATTTTCTTTTGTAACTTAATTCTTTTACTCAATATTATGAATTCATGTTGATATGTATAACTATAGCCTGTTCATTTATATTGTTCTTTCATATTCCATTTAAGACTATGCCGCAAGTATTGAATGAATATTTAAATTATTTTTAATTTCTGAAAATTAAAAATTATACTGATATGAACATTTCTGTATAGGTCTTCTGGTACAAATGTTTCCCCTTTTAAAAAATATTAGATATGAGTTATTTTGTTATGTTTCATAATTGTATCTCTTTAACAAAATGGAATCTATGACTAATTTTTATTTAATCTAGGTTTCTAGCTAATTGATATAACCATACAATTCTTATGATGTTGTGCCTAGTGCTATTTATGTCACTATTATAACATAATAATAGTAGTGATATTATATATAAATCTTATTGAATTTTCTCATCAAATACCACTTTTAAACATAGATAGTTTGTGCCTTAGCGTCACATGAGACTTTCTACTCAGAGGACATAAACCTCACTCATTAATAAATAAAATGAAGGACACTGTTAGTAGTTTTCATCTATAAGATACTAACACAGCTTACTATTGTTAAGCATAGGTACGCTTGTCCGGAGCAAAACTGTATACATAAAAAGCAGAACTACTTCCCTAGCAGTATATATTTCACAAATGAAAGCCCAATCCTAGTTAAAAACCTACAGCCATATAGATAATTATTGAATTCATAGACTCTACTTTTCTTTATGCTTCTAAGATAAGGCAAAAAAAAAAAAAAGTGTGTAAGTTTGAGAACACATTTTTTTCCTTGATTATGAAATTCTTAGTAAATCAAAGTATATTTACATTTCTAGAAATCCTTGTAGCATGATAGCAGTCATATTTTATGTATCCTATTTCTAATTTAGAGAAATCTTATTTACGTAGCTCAAAAGTTAGCCTTGAAAATAAGAACATGAGCCAGAGTTGAATCTTCAACTGAAATTTACAGATCCCTATGTAAAATATGCACTCCTGGCTTTGTTTCTAGAACACATGAGGACATACTCCAAATTGTAATTTTAGATTTATTTTCCATTTAAACAATTATACAATAAAGTATAGACCTTCAGTCTATAACACAGTGGGTCAATTAAAAAATAATCTTTCTATATAACCCTGTACATATCTTAACAGTCTCTTAACAACAAAAAGTTAACATTTAATGCCATTTCCTATTTTTTTTCCCCACAAAATTGTGCTAATATGCCTAAATTAAGCAAAGATGAATTAGGTTGGTATCATCCACCTCAAATCAAGTGTCTTACCTACCATGTTCTCATAAACTGCTCTATCAGTCTTCACAAGACTAACACTATATTACTTTCTAAAATGAGTTACTTTCTTTCTCACCCTCTGTATGACTGGGGTGCTTGAACATAACTGAACTTGAGGCTTCCACTATACAAACACTATACTAATAATGGTTTACTCAGTTATGCTCTCTTTTTCTCCATATGCAATTACGACTTATCCAAAATATTTACGAGTTTGAGTGAATTATCCAAAATGTGTTAGATAAATGGAAGGAGGAGAAACCTGTTTTTCAAAGCTGTTCCATTGGTTCCACATAAAAAATGAGGTTCCACCAATAAAACTGTTTTCCATCTAATAAATTATTGACTTTGACCTTCAAGGTAATTTCTATGGAGGAAATGTGAGCATGCTGGTCATCTTGTTTATTTATATCACTTCCCTCGTAGCTCTACACTCACTTTTCTTCTCAGTTCACCTTCGACCAAAATGTTGTCTTTCCTTTTCACAGCTTCCATCCTTTCTGTGAAAATGGCTAGTTTCTATTTAATTTAGAACTGCAGAAAATCTTGTTGTGGATCTTTGATTGTTCAAACAATTTAACAGACTTTAATTTGAATTGAGCAAGAGTTGATTCACCAAGGCCTCAGAATCTTTGAAAACTATATGAAATTATTCTGTACTATCACTAAGTGGTGGAAAATAGATGAAAAAAAAAAAAAAACTGGCCTAAATGACTTCTTGCTGCCTTCCACTGCCTGGTAAATTAGCCCATTGTCATCAGTGAGAGTGAGCTGTAAATACCAGGTTCATCTTTCTCTATTTTCTGAGTAAATAAATAAATAAATAAGTCCCGCAGGCAGATAGGAAGGACACTACCTGCAAAGCCGTCGATGAAAACATCAGAAGCTGGCATAACACGTCCATTTTAACGGAAATGAGTTCTTTATTTTTTAATCAGGACAGCTTCTGGGCGATTCATGAACCACTTACTGAATCACCGAGTTTAAGAAATCTGAAAAAAAATATTGGGAGTTGGTAAACACCATCTCCTGATTGATCAATAGCACGTAGTGTTTCAGAATGACATGAGAGGCTTTTTACTCTACTGGTGTTTAAGGCCGTGGAATTGTTTTCAGTTGAACATAGTGAATAGTGAATCTCTATAAATCATAGAAAGCTCATTGTTAAAATCCACCATCATCTTAGGCCTATATAGTCACTGAGTAGAGAAAGGTATGCATTTTGTTGGCTGGGCTGCAGTTCCTAAACAATCCATCTTTCAAGATTTCTTTTTCTTGAGAGGAGAAACTGAAATAAAATGTTATGTGTCTTTTTGAGCCAACTATAAAACAAAATGTAACCTCAATCTCTGATCAAAATATCACTCGATTTTAGAAAATATCACACATAGCTGCTAAAGCAATTAAATCCACTGTATTAATAAAAAGGAACAAAGAAATTCAAGAAAGTTACTATTATGTCTTTGTGCTCCAGTGAACTGACCTTTTTAAAGGGGCTTGTGTTTTAAAAACCTTTATTGCTTGGTCAGATTATAATCAGAGTTGTTTAGTTTATTATTAAAGTGGGAGAGAAAAGCCAAATCTTTACCTATTGTTTTTCATGTCTATCTTTCACAAATGGCTTTAATTTTGTGAGTATCCCCATGAGAATGCACAAAACATTTTTTTTTATATAAAATGCAGGATAAATAAGCCCATTTAGAACCCTCTCAACACTAATCATGCTTACATATATGAAATGCAAAGAGGCAATAAGGCTTAAGTAATGCTTTTTGCATTAATTCTTTTAATTAATTCAAAGGAACACATTATTGCAACTAATAATAATTTTACATTTATCATCAAACCAATGGTGACTTCTTAACTGTTATTTTATCAGCAATTTCAAGATTCCTGTTTGGAGTGTTTTAATAGCCTTGATATGGTTTCGACTAGGCAGGTGCTGGCAAGAAATCAAAACTGGTCCTTGTATTTAGTATGCATAGAGAAATGGCCCTAGCAAATGGGCTATGTAATAGAAGAGCAAGAAAATGGTACTCGAAGAGAAACTAGAGGACAGACGCCTTTGAAAATGCACAGGAATACTGAGGATGTTATATAGTTTTGTCTTTTTGCTGACAGACACTAAAATTCCATTATAAAAACGTGAGCCAAGCCAAGGGAGAAACTGCAGATCTGGCTTGATTTCTAGGGAGAGAAGATCTTCGACAATGTTTAAGTTTAGGTAATACGATCTCATTAAAAACATCCCAGAAAATGCTATTGTTAGTGTTTTGTGTTAAAAAGTACCAAAAGATGTCAAACGAATGCTCTAGGGTCTATCTTTATAGTCCTTCACCCAGTTTTGGCAGTAAGCAAGTACAATGTTATAATTATCTATTACTAGGATTAAAAATGGTTAGGTTATACAGAACTACCTTCTAAAATGAATTTCCAATTCCTTTAATATCATTATTATACTAATTAATTCAAAAGATCCTGTTTTATACATTTATCTTTTGATCTTTGATTAAGCAAAGCACCGTGTTAGGTAATTTAAAATCTCATTTGTAGCTTTTAAAAAATGTATAGTTATAATTTTTCAGGATATGATCTGGCCATTTGCAAATATGAACCAAAACTTTAATGAATAATGTTACCCTACATAACCTAGCTGTATTTTTAAAATTTTACACTATCATTATGCTAATGTGAACTTTGAACAAAGACAATTTTTAAAAAGAATTTCTGTTGCTCGCCTGTGCTTTATGTATGACTCACTTTTTTATAGTGTTTAATCTCTTCTCCCTAAGAAAAAAATGGCAGAAAATAGTTAAAGGTAATAATAGAGCAGTAAAGCTTAAAACATTGATATTATTTAAAATAATAATATTTACCACTTAATGAATATTTGTTAAGTGTTTTTAAATACATTATGGCATATACATAATTATATACATAAAAGCCCGATGTATGTACTATTACCTAAACTCGTTTAACAAATGAGGTCACTGAAGATTATAAAGATGAAGAAACATGCCCAAGGTCATACAGTTAGAAAGTGAAACCTAAGCCTATTAGTTTCCAAAGTTCAGTGTTGAAGCCCTATGGCAGGTGAGATGTAGAAGAACATCTGGTTTCCTAAACATAGTTATACATTAGCTAATTTATATTCTTCACAGTTAAGTAACCTAACCAGACTTGGAAAAAATATCAAAGGACCGGCAAAGAAGGTCCCAAACTATAGAAAGGATGAGTCACTTAATAAATTTTCAGACAAATTTTCATTTTCCCAATTTTATTTCCTGGGTGTTTGATTTTTTTGTTGTTGTTTGTCACCATTAGATACTTTGGCATCCTTATAGAACTCAGTTTTTTTTTTTCCACCAACGAAATGAAATGTATAATCACCGAATTAAAATTTGACCTATGCTCTATTAAATTATGTAAATCTACATTTTTTTCTGACATTGCTTCTTATTTATTGAACATTTCTAACACTCACATCATCAACCCCCACTTAAATCCTTGCTCCAGGTCCTCTAATCTATCCTGTTTGAGTATGAAGGAAAACTTTGCCACAATGATATATTAAAGTATTTTGGGAACAGCCTGAAATATCACTGGGCCCTACAAAAGTTACTCATTATGCAAAATTTGAAGCACTGCATATTAGGCTTCTACCAATGGCTTACTTCTGGAGCAATTCATCATCACTCTCCAGAGATTACTTACTCTAGAAAGCTGGTGATATAGTCTCGACTGCAGGCAGACCAGGAAAAAGGATTGGTATTTGCAGTAATGTGAGCTGCCATAAGTTTTGCTGTTTCATGACCTTTCGTCCCACAAGAATTTCCAATTCCATCATGGTTCATACCAAAACTGTTTTAACAAGGAAGAAACATAAGAAACATAAAAGAAATAAGAAAAAAATAAAACAAACAAACCCCCAATACATCCTTTATTTCCTTATTTGATCATTCATTAGCCTTATCAACATATGCCTTCCATAACGATAGACTAGATCCTCTAAGGAAATATAGGATTAAAGTTAAAGAGACTAAGGAATAGTTCAATAATACAATATATTTCTGAATCTCTTTAAATTTATCATATAATCTCAAATGTTATCTCATATGATACCATCTCTCCTTGAACGGATAAAGAATATATATTAATTCTCACTTTATAGATGAGAAAAACTGAAATTTAGTAAAGATAAAAGACCTAATAAAGATCATACAATTAGTAACTGTTGAAACTGTTAGTAGAATCTGCCTTTTAACATTCTAGAGTTCATGCTACTTCACTATGCTGAATCCAGAAGGGAATTATAATTTCTTAACCATGGCCTCCCTTTATTTTTCAAAGCTTTACTTTGTCATTTTTTTCCTGTGTCCAATGGCCATGCTTAGTGCTATCTATCAATGTGATCTAAAAACATATATTTCAATAATTAAGAATAAAATTTTTCTGTAAAGGATATATATACCCATTGCATATGAATAAATTTTAGCCTTTCTTCATAAGCAGCCAGATTTTAGGTTGACTATTACTTTAAATAATTAATTTATGTCTCCATTGTAACATTCTAATAAATGCACTATTGATATGTGTACGAGGAAATAAGTGATTTGTGTCACAAGAGTATAAAATAGATGAGGGTATTTGCTGAAGAAAAACATGGAAAGGTAGTCAAAAACAGATAATTACAAGATAATAAACCAAAGTAAATATTAATATGTTTGGCAGTGTAGAGACACTGAGGATATGTAAGAATAACTAAAGATTTCTGAGTAGGAGAATATGGAATTGATCTGTATTTTAGACAGATCATTACAATAATCCTATAATGGAGCTAGGGAGTACAGAGGGAAGATCATTACTAATTGAGAAATGATGTGAGTCTGAATTAGGGCACTGGATTGAGAGATGGGATTGGATCTGAGACATGTTTAGGAAGCTGAATGAATTGGTCTTCATAATACAATATAATCAAGCTATAATGAAAACATATAATACGTTCATATATGGGGGCAGGAGGGAGGAACCAGTAATTGAAGTGAAGGAAGTAACATAAGCAAAGGAAGAGAAGTGTATGAAAGTATCCTAAACCCTATGTTAAAATATCAAATAACCTTCCAAGAACACCAATATTTAGTCTTCCCATTTGACATCAACACACTGGAGGTCAACCTATTTGAATGGTCTTCTAGGAACATGATGGTGGAGTTTACAGTTTGTTGAATTAGACATATATTCTGTCAAAATGATCAGCTAAAAATTTACATAAAAGTCTCCTTTCTGCACATTTTTAATTCAATAAACTTAATATTCTATATTTTTCTCAAATGTTGATGCTACTGTGTGAATACTACTATAATTCTTTTTAAATGATGATTGCTTTAAAAATACTATTTTAAAAAAAAGCAGCAGTCTTTTAAATATCTCTGTGTCATAGTAATATAGGTATAGGCAGGCAGGCTTTAAGAAAATCACTTTTGATCTCAACTTCCTTATGTATTCTCTAGAAAAAAAGAAGTCGAGCTTCTCCTTTTGAAATCATATTTCTCCCACTTACAAAAGAAAAACTTATCTTTCACCTGTCCATAACTTTACAATAGTTCGTTGCCTCGGAGTATGAAAACATGGGTGTCAAGAGAAGAGAAAATGGAAAAATTTGGTGTCAGTGTTGAGAAAGAGAATGACTTTAATGATTGAATAATATACCATGTAGTTTCTTGCTTTCACTAAATTTACAGGCGGATATAATCCAATTAACAGCTAATGGGTTGTTAAAAATATTTTTTGATGACAGATCACCATGGTTATGCTGTGACAAATAATTTAAAAGAAGTTCAAAGAATTGAGTGATATTTCTATAATAAACTCCTTTCACTTCATCTATTTACTTATGTAAACAAAACATTCCTCATCTACAAAACCAAAATAAAGAAATCGAATTGATGCTGATTTCTTGCCTCATTCTATAGCAATAGAGATAAATATAGTAATTAAAAAATACATCTAAAGATACACCTTCTAATAAACTTTATTTCTCTATTTATTTATTAAAACTTATACTATATATGCTCCTCTGATGAATCATTACCTAATAATAATTATAATATAATGAACATATAATCCAGAAAAAAATTTTTCTTATGATTATGAAATTTTTAAATGTAATTGCAATTTACATATAATTTTGTTATAGAGACACTTGATATAACGAAGAACACTTTTAAGCATAAAATATATTTTAAAATATATTAAAAATAGTAAAATATACATTAGGGTAATATTCAGGGAGGGAGAGAAGAACGAGACATTGAGTTATAGGAGGAAAAAAATGATAAAAATTTTGACTATAAAAGAAGAATCTGTTTGTGTATTTTAGAAATGCATAATGATAGTTACCAAATTGCTATGGCATTTCGATTCAATTGAATATATTTAAAAGAGGTATGCAACAATTTTCTTTTTTACATGCTAATATTTACAGTACTCCAGAAATTCTATCCTTTGCAATTACTTAGACATAAAATAAAAAATTTTAGACATCAACCGAAAAATACGCAATAGAGTACATAGTTTTAAAAAATTCTTTCGGAAGTATATGAGGGAAAGATTTTTTTTTTCCCTGCTGAGAAAACTATCAATGAAGAGTTTGGCAAAAGAAAAAGTGCAACTCATTAGTGATCAAGAGAGAACAAGAGGCCACTTGAAAACCATCATTCTGGCAACAATTAGAATGCTACCTAGGACTCAGTGTGGGCAGTTGTGTAAGGAAATTGGGATCTTAGTTCACAACTTCTGCAGTGTGGTCAGGGCTGCTGTTCCAGAGAGCAATCTAGCAGTACTTAGTTAAATTAAATAGGCAGATACCTTATAACTCGGCAATCCTATTCTTGGATATATAGCCCAGAAATATTCCCAAAGGGGACATGTATGAAGATGTTCATAACACAATTATTTGTGATAGCAAGGAGTTGATGACAATCTAGGTGTTTATCATGGGGGAATGCATAAGTAAACTTAGGCAGAAATGCATATTATGAAATACTAAACAGCAAATAAGATAGTTTGAAGCAGCAAACAAGATAGATGTCTACACCCAAGTGTGGGCAGATCTTAAAAACTGAAAAAAATTAAGAAAAGGGACAATGTCTATAACACTATACAAAATATGTAAATGAAAATTACATACACACTTTTACATAACAAAGAATGGCCAAGGAATTGTTCCAAATTGAAGACTAAAGAAACATAACCAAATGCAATGAAAATTGGATTGGAGGGAAAAATGTTATAAAAGAACACTTCTGAGACAACTGATGAAATTCTAATATGAATGTGTATTAGGTAACAGAAGTACATCATTGTTAAATTTCTTAATTTGGTAATTGTACTGTGGTTATATAAGAAGTGATCTTTCCTTCTTAGGAAACAGATGCTGAAATATTTGGGGATAAGGGAAATATCTACAACTTAGTCTCAAATAGTTAAGAAAAAATACATGTACATATACAGAAAGAGAAATAAAGCAAATGTTGCAAAATATTAACAATTTTTGAATCTGAATGAAGAGAACATGAGAAATCTTTCTATTACATCAATTATTCTATAACTTTAAAATCATTTCAAAATTAAAAAGTTAAAAATGAACACATACAAAACAACCTGCACTATTTTACAAGGATACATATGGAATCAAATACACATATCAATGTTATTAGAGTAGATATCTATGGGAGCAAACAAATGGGAGTGAGGAATGGGAATATAGAAATAAACACATATATGCATAAATTAAACCAGAAGCATTCTTATTGGGACTGATAATGTTCTTGTGCCAAGAACTAGATGATAGATAGATAGATAGATAGATAGATAGATAGATAGATAGATAGATAGACAGATGACAGATAGATAAATGATATAAAATAAACTCAACTCTCTGTACTTGAGTTTCAAAAATAATAATTAAAAATAAGAACAAAAACCAAAGAGAGGTTGGTGAACCTAGAGCCCATCCTGATTAGTGAACAGTACTAACAAGAGAACTCTTCCATTGTTGGTTTTATGTGTTTAATAAAACATTTCAGATTACATAAAGGTAATGTTTCTCATCTGTGGAGGGTTTTAGAAAGGGAAGGAAGGAGGGAGAGAGAAAGGGAGAAAAAGGAGTGGGGGGAGGAAGGTTAAGAGAGACAGCCTTCCCTGAGCTTTGTGATTCCCCACATTTTGCTGGGATGCTGAGTCTGCTTTACCCAGGTCATTTCTCAAGATAATTTCAAGAAATGAGATAACATCTCTCCCTGTGTAAAGAGCAGATTTACTTACTACAGCAGTCCTCCTTTATCTGTAGTTCTGGTTACCTGCAGTCAACCACAGTTCAAAAATATTAAATGGAAAATCCAGCAATAAACTATTCATAAGTTTTAAATTGGACGCTGTTCTGAGTACCATGAAGAAATCTTGCACCATCCTGCTCCGTCCCACCCTGGACATGCATAATCCCTTTGCTTAGAGTATCATACGCTGTATATGCTACCCACTCATTTGTCACTTAGTAGCTATCTTGGTTATCAGATCAATTATTATAACATGGCAGTGCTTGTGTTCAGGTAACTCTTATTTTATTGTTATAATTGTTCTAGTTTATTGTTAGTTATTGACGTTAATCTCTTACTGTGCCTAACTTAGAAATTAAACTATCATAGGTATGTACATATAGGAAAAAAACATATTCTATATAGGACTTGGTACTATCCACAGTTTCCACTGGGGGTCTTGGAATGCATCCCCCACAGATTAGGGGGGACTACTATACTTGCTATAAAAGTGGTAGATTCCCCCAGCTCAATCCTTCTCAGTTTTCATGCAAACTCATTGCATGTGCAGCATTCATCTGGTCCATATTGTGTTGCCCCTGTGGGATTTGGTGCCAAGAGGAACCAAAATAAATACACTGATGCTTATTATGCTTCTTGCTGTGCTATTAAGTAATAAAATCCTTTTTTCTGACCCAGAAATCTCATGTCTTTTGCTAGCATCCATGCAATAGTAATTGGCTAACTTATTAGCTTATAAGTAGAGTAAAATCAAATCTCAAATCCAATGAGAAGTTTGTAGTTGATTAGGATAACATACCCAAGTATAAAAAGCTAAGTAATCCTGAAAGCAAAGTACATAAAATTGTCTTAATTTTTCAGAAAATGAAGCCCAAATTCTCAATAACATCTATTAAAACAAAGTAAACTTTTTTTGTTGCCTTCCCCACAAATAAGTTGTGTTGAAGATTTTCAACTAAACCTCCTCAACTAAACCTACATGTGGATACATGTAAAAGACACTTTCCCTTTCTCGTATCTTAGTATTTCTGCTCCTATCTCAAAAATTGAAAGGACACTTCTTATTCCTATTTATTGTTGAATAAAAAGTTTCTCCCTTTTCCTCTAAGATATCACCCAAAAGCAATAAAAAAAAAAATAAGACACAAATTCTATATTTAATGAAAAGTAGACAACTTCTAAAACCATAAACCACAATATCAAAATGTATGTGGATGAATGAATACAGAAAAATCAAAGAAGAAGGCAGAAAGACACAGAGGGAAAAGCAACAACAACTGATGATCTAACTTTAAAATGAACACAGTATGTTTGCTCCAAAGTTCAGTGCTCTGAGGGGCATAACCAACAATACCTTCTTATGAACAACTGGAATAAGGGTGCAAACTCTTGAAATATACTCCTTTGTTCTAGTTTTCAGAGGAGCAAACTGGGCTAACTGTGGAGTCACACAAACCATATATGTAGGAAGCAGTCTGTCAGTGAGGAAAGATGAAAGAGAGATTACACATCACTAGCAGTTTTACAAAGAAATACAGGGTTAAAGAACTTGAATTACATACAATACTATTTATCATTAATAAATTCTTGCTGAGAAAGTAGCTCTACCCAACATAAACTTCTACAGTTTTCCCAGAAAAATCAAATTCTTTCAAAGATGTATGATTCAAAAAGAACAAGAAATGGATCTACAAATATGGTAAATTAAAAAAAAAAAAGAAAATAATCAGGGAAGATATGGCAAGAAAGGAGATGAAAACATGAAGTGTCAGAGGAAATAAGTGGAGGAAAAAAAATAAAACCATTGCAGGAAAAAGGCCATGTTGAGGTAACAAAAGAACAAAATGAGTCAACTACTAAAAACATTTCTCACGGAGTGAAAAAGAGCAAGCAAAATTAAAATGGATAAAGAGCTTAAAAAGATCAAAGTAAAGGAATCCAACATATGAATCACTGCTGTCCTCAAAGAACCAAAATAATAAAACAGAAAGGAAAGCGATTAAATATTTCATGAAAACTTTCAAGAAATAAAAATGGCTAAAATCTGATCAAAGTGCACTAGTCTGTGTTCTAGGAAAAACTATCACAGAATGAATCCACACTGAGCCACCTCCTAGTAAACTTACTGGTCTTCAAAAATGAGGTATATTTTGGACAATCAGGGCAAAAGAATAAATCATCTAATAGTAAAACAGTCCGATTAGCCTCAGATTTCTCCATGGTGACATTTAACACCAGCAAGCACACAGTAGAGTAATGCCTAGCAAGAATCTTGCATCCAATCAAATTGAGAATAAAATTATCTTGAACAAGAAGTCAAGGAATGGAGGTCTCATGAATCATTCTTTCAAAAATGCTACAAGATAAACTTCAGCTTTGTTTAAAAATAATGTAAAAGTTTGACCATTTATTGACACTATTTGGATTTCATAGCAGGCAAAGCATATATTATAACACAAGTGAAATTGGTCACCAGTCCAATTAACTCCCTTGCCATACTTCCTAATTATATTTTGTTTGTTGTTTTGTTTTGAGGTTAATTTTAGTCTCTTACATATATAATATATATTTTATATCATACACACGAGAATAAAACACATTTTTACATTTTAAATAATAAGTATAAAGAAACATCTGTGTCATCTCTAACAAATTTAAGAAATAGAACATTTTCAGAATAATAAAAGCTTGTCTCCTGTGTTTACCTTCACAATTATATCTTCTTCTTCCCCTGAGAGAAAATAACTATCCTGACTTTTGTTGTAACCATTCCCTATGTATCTCTAAACAATATATGTTAACTCTGCCTGGATTTAAAATCAATATAAGTGGAACCACACTTATATATTTTTTTATAACTTGTTTATATTTTATAACTTGTATATATACTTGTTTTTTATAACTTGTATATATTTTTTTATAACTTGTTTCTTTCATTCAACAGTTAGAGTCATTTCTGCTGAGCTGTCTAGTTATACATGATTCATTTTCACTACTATGTAAATTTCCAGTGTAAATATATTATTTAATTATCCCTTACATGAGGATGGATTTGGGATGCTTCCTAGTATGGGGCTGCTATTGACAATGATGCTATGAGCATTCTTGAACATATCTCTTTGTCATATACATAAGAGTACCTCTAGAACAGCTTCTTAAACTTTTGGTCTTAGGATGCTTTACACTCCTAAAAATATTGAAGACCCCAAAGTCCTTTTGTTTATGAGGCTGTGTGCAATGATATTCATCATATTAAAAATAAAAACTGGGAAATGTAAAAAGTTATTAATTCATTTTAAGTAATAGGAAACTCATATTTAATATAAATAACCATGTTAATTAAAAGTTTTCCAATTAAAAACAAGTTTTTAATTTTCCAAAACAAAAGAATTTCGGTGAGAAGAGTAGCATTATATAATTATATTTTTTGCTAAACTCTTTAGTGTCTGACTTACTAAAAGATAGCTGAATTCTCATATCTGCTTCTTTATCCAAGCAGTTGTGGTACTTTCCTCTGGTTGAAGTATATGATGAAAATCTGGTCTCACACCAATATGTAGTTGGAAAAGGGAGGGATATTTTCAAAGCACTTTCAGATAACTGTAGATTTTTTTTGATATTACAGTAAAACTTGACAACCAGTAATTTTTTAAAGGTTAGTTGCAATGTGGATTCTGAAACTACATCAATGATCTTTATGTATTGTTTCATTAGTATCACCAATCTAATTGGAAGTCTTTAAGTATTAGGAAGTTGTCAAGATCATAATGACAAATATAACTTTTTCTAAATTCTAATTTTTGTTCAAAGGCTCAAATTTTATAGAATAAATATATAAATATATAACAAGCTAATTTGTTCAAAATTTCAACTTTACTAGATAATGCCAAACAGCTTTTCAAAGTGGCTTCATCAATTTACATTCTCACCTGTAGTGTATAAGAATCCTGGCTGAATCACATCTTCACCAATGCTGGGTATTATCAGACTTTTAAATTTGTGCTAATCACAGTGGATATAATTTATATTTTATTGATTTTAATCAATTGAACATATTTTTATATGCTTATTGGTCATTTGTATTTCTTCTTTTATAAAATATTCAAGTACTTTGTACATTTAATTTGTAGGAGTTACATCTTTTCTTACACTGTGTCTCATCTTTTTTATTTATGGTATCTTTTGATTAAATTTTTAAACTTAATGTGGTTAAAATAAATGGTCAACAATATACTTCATGGTTAGTGTTATGTCTTGCTTTAAAAAAAATTCTTCTTTACCCTAAGGTCATGGGGATTTACTTCTATAATACACTCTAAAACCAGTAATAGTTTAATTTCCACATTTAGGTTTTGTTGGGTCCTATACTAAGAGTATATTTAGTTTTTTAAGGAACCACCAAACTGTCTTCCAAAATGGCTATTCATAATAAATCTTTAAGCCCATGTACGGCTTGACACTGGGATCTATTCTTACTAGTTACTTCACTGAGAAGAAAGTATTTTTTATATTTTTATTTATTCACAGAACCATATAATCAGGGTTTAGTAATTGGCTTAGTGAAATGGATGAACAATCTATCATATGAGATTTAATTTGGATAAACTGAGGAGACTCACGAGGTTAAAATGCAGATCTAATACACATTTCTCTTATAAACATAGGATCCATGGAAGCTGAACTTTGCTTTTTTTTCTGCCTTCCTTGTTTTTGTAAATATCTTAACCGGAGATATATAACTCACACTTACAGGAAGGCTCAACTCTACCTGTGGGTTCTGGGATGAATTTTGTTCATTGCTAGGGAGAATTTAAAGGGGTTGAAGCCAATACCTTTGTGAAGCAGCATTACACTATGGCAGATTGTTGGTCCAGCTTTATTCTAGTTTCTGAGGTAAGTGTAATTGTTGGGCTCTGGTCCTATTTCTCATGAAGCAAACACTATTTTACACCTGAGTCTTTGAAACCGAATCCCATGTTTCTTTTACATGTTCCTGAGACTCTGAGACCCTGACCAGTATTCCACTTCTTTCTGAGCAGGAATTCTGCTTGGCTTTGGGGTATTAAAATCAAAGGTAACCCAGGCTCCCTTATGCTCCACCTTCTGGGATACACACAGCTATCCAAAGGACTTCCAGGATATTGACGATTCCCTGATTGAATTTTTATTTAAGCCAAACTAAACTAGTAAAGTTCTCACAATCTGAATTGGATATAATGTGCTTAAATTATTAGTTAGCATAATTTGCTTCAAATAGACCCTTGTTGGCTATACAGCAAGAGGTATTGGGAGCTAGATCAATTTAGAAAAAAAAAGTTATGTCTGCTATGTAGCATAGAAACACATAGTTGTTTTATTTAAGTTACTTATTAAAGTGTTATTTTACTTAAGGTTTTGTGTGCTTTTAATAAGAACTAGTGATGTTTACGTATTGTGTTCCACGAGAAAATACAAAATGAAGGCCAAAGAGATAGAGAAGACAGTGACTGTGGAATGTGACTTAAAAGGAAAAAGATGATGCAATTAGGTTTGTTTTGTTGAGTTCAATCAAAGCCTTTGATAGTTTAATTTATGTAAGAAAAATAACTATAAAATTATAAATTTGAAACTCTAGTTGCTAATCAATTTTTCACAAACAATATTTTTAAACACAATTTTAAGTAACATGGGATCTTAAGAACTGCATCTATCTCATTAGAGGTAGAGGGAAGACACTCTATTCATCTGGCCTGATTTCAACACCTACTTTATCTGGCAAGGTTTCTCTTCTCTGAGGCACAACCCTTACTGGATGGCCCTCTCACTAAAGTTCAACCTAGGTTCTGGATTTTAGCCCATAGGAGGATAAGTGTTCATTAGTACATGGGAAAACACTCAGGAATCATGCAAATCTTACCAACTTATCAATGCCATTTTAATAACAAGGTTAATTTAAAATTCCATCAAGATGCTGTTTATGGACATAGACACTGAGATTTCAAAATTAATATAGGAGAGTAAAGGATGAGAAAGAACCAAGATAATTTTGATGAAGAAGGGGAGAACTTCAGTATCTGTTATAAAACTATGCTAATTAAAACAGCACGATATTGGCACAGAGAACCTTTGAAAATAACAATAAAAGCCCCCAAACAAATATGGGACAATATTAACATTGGTTAGATCTGAATAATGTACACATAGATATCTGTTAAAATACAGACACACATATACACATGTGCACCCACCAAGTATTTTAAAATAAAAAATTTAAAAAGAAAATTTCTATATAGTTAATTACATATATCTAAATATATACAGAATACTTTGTTCTAAAACTTAGCAACTGAATCTTCCTCTCAGACCAGTGTTCAAGATAGCCAAGTTGGTTTTGCGAATTGTAAAATTTTAGTTCTAAAATTTTAAAGCTGATTGTTGGAATCCTAATTAATTAATAATAATAAATTGTTATTATATGTCCAGGATAGCCACACATAAGTCTATTTAACCTATTTTACAGACTAAATCTATGCCTCTGAAATGAAAAGGAGTACAAGACAACATAACTGAAATTGACGATTAAACAAAATGGAATATATTTAAAATTTT
Source organism: Pteropus alecto (assembly GCF_000325575.1). Lineage (NCBI taxonomy): Eukaryota > Metazoa > Chordata > Mammalia > Chiroptera > Pteropodidae > Pteropus > Pteropus alecto. The sequence goes on from NW_006436298.1 coordinate 4,015,776, forward strand.
TCTGTAGAATTACTATTACTTGGAGAAAAGCAGTTTCCTTCAATAAAGGAAAAGATAAGTAAAAGTTACTGAAGAAGTTTTAAAAGGGGCTTGTAAGTAATAATAAAAGTTGGATAGGATGCAGAGAAAAAGGAACTCTCATACACTGCTGATGGGACTGCAAATTGGTACAGCCACTGTGGAAAACAGTATGGAGGTTCCTTAAAAAACTAAGAATTGAACTACCATATGATCCAGAAATCCTTCTACTGGGTATTTACCCCAAAGACTTGAAAACTCATATCCAAAAAGGTATTTGCACACCAACGTTCATAGGAGCATTATTCACAGTGGCCAGGACATGGAAGCAACCGAAGTGTTCTATGATAGATGATTGGCTAAAGAAGCTGTGGTACATATATACAATGGAATATCACTCAGCCATAAGAAGAGATGAAACACGGCCATTTGTGACAACATGGATGGAACTCGAGATAATCATGGTAAATTAAGTTTATTGGGGTAACATTGGTTACCAGACAGAAAAAGTTGAAAATCACGTGATATCACTTATATGTGGGATATAAACCTAAAAGCAACAAATGAACAAGACAAACAGAGACTCATGGACATGGACTATAGACTAGTGGTTACCAGAGGGAGTGGGGGAGGAGGGAGTAGGTAGACAGTTAAAGGGGGTCAAATATATGGTAGCTGAAGGAAACTGGACTTTAGGTGGTAAACACACAATAGAATATATGGATGTCAAATGATAATGTACACCTGAAAATTATATAATTGTATTAACCAATGTTACCCCAATAAACTTAATTTAAAAAAAAGTTCTACAGGTAAATTGCTCTGATTCCATTAAGTCTAAATTTCAAAATTTGTGTTTTTCTTATTTTCCTTCATAAAGATAGACCATGAAAACAACATAATCCCAGCCTAGTGGTTTTGCTTTTAGTTTTAATCCAGGAATGAGAATTTGTCAGAAGATATTCTTGAAGTAATTGATCAAGAGATGGAAAATTGATCAAGAGTAGAAAAAAAGCAATTTAAAAAAAAAAAAAAGATGTGTTCCTTCAGTATAGGAGCTTTGTTTTCATCATCACTGTATCCGAAATACATTCTATGTTAGGTAAGTAAGTACTCATTAAATCAAATTGTGCATGAGTGAAAGACTAACTACTGATCAATTGTAAATAAAACATGAGGGACAGAATTTGGAAAGCATCATATATGCATACCTCCCTTGATGGTAAATAATGTAATAAAAAAAATGTAAAATCATATAATAAGTAATAAAAGGGAGTAAGGGCAGAGTTTGGGTCAAAATAAGTGGCATCAACACTCAGACAAGGTGGTTGCTATATAGACACTGAAAGATTGTGCAATAAAGGTTATTCATTAAATTAAGCTTCTGTGACTCAGAGAGAATCTATCATATGCATCAATCTAATAACACACATGCTTTTACTCAAAAATTTTTCTATAGTAAATTAGGTAGTTTTCTATGCAAATGATATTTTTCCTTTGAAATTATATTTAACAAAACAAAATGTAATATACATATATGAAGTGATATAAATAAGGAGATAATTCCTTATGTATTTTTTATTTTTTAGGATATATGAGGCATTAATTATATTTTACATCATTTCACCACATCTGATCACTTACTGTAAAAGTAATATAATGTATTTTGTACCAGAAAATAATAACCTACTCTTAATTTTGGTACATAATTCTTATTGGTTGTTTTGGAAGATTTGTAAAAATAAAAAAGTAAACAGACTACTGAGTATAAATTTAATATGCATTTAGTCTGGAGAGTCTTTTAAAAATCATGCAGATGTTCTCAAACCAAACAGAAGATCTGTATAGTTAAGAAGAATCTTAAAATGCCTAATTCAATTTTTGCATCTAAACAGTCTTAATTTTACCATGTTGCTAAAATAGCAACATCATTTTTCGCTATATAATCATTATATTTAAACTCTGTCTTGCATTTTGTTAAACCATTGTAACAGAAAAATACAAGGGAATAAAGGGACATCTTTCTTTAAAATTATTTTCCATTTGCAATCTCTTTGAACTGTTCCTACTCATAACTGATCTTGGCTATGAATCGCTTGTTATAATAAAGCAAAGACAAAATTTAATGGATGTACTCAGAGCCTTCTATACCCACATCTGGCAAATATTTTTAGATTTAATAGTTACCCAATAAGATAGTTATTACAATTTGCTCATGTGTTTTCTAAAACAGAATTTGGAACTCAATTCTACTTATGGACTTTATATTCAATTTACCAAACTAAGTGAACTCAAGATTTTGAACTTATTTAGGAAGACATTTAACGAGGGAAGAGGAGTGCCTAGCAGAATCTAGACTCTTTCTGTAAAGCAAGTTAGCATTTATAAGCACTTCTGAATTGAAAGCTAGGTTTCCAAACTCAGTGAAATCACTGTAATACAATTACATCTTTTCTAATACTACTTAACACTTTTTTCCTTTTATCTAACTGTAAAGATGGCCGGGACCAGAGGAAACAAACTATTAGAGATGTACTAAGACTTTGGCTGCAGGGTGTGTGTGTGTGTGTGTGTGTGTGTGTGTGGTGGTAGTAGTAGTAGTAATCAAGGCAAAAATAGGAAAAGTAGCTAGAACAAGGAAAATTTTGCTATTATAATCTTCCTTGGACTATGGGCAAAATGTAACCGAATTAGCTTATGGCAGCTGAAATTCATATCAACCAGTTAGTATGATGGTGTCTGCCCACAAATTGATTTCTTTATTTTCCCCCAAAATGAACAGAATGCCTTATCAAAGTTCCTAAAATTGATAGTGACTAAATTCTACCTCAGTAGGTTTATTATTTCTAGAACACATACACACATACATAGACTTACTTTATTCTTTAATTCAGGGTCTTAATGCAGTAATTACTTGACTGGACTTATCTGTTTTTTGTCATGAGTGCATATCATGGCAAAGGCTTAATTATTCAAATAATTTGACCATTAGACTTCATTATAATAACTTTTATAAAAAAGTTTTTGTTATTATCACTGTTTTAGCTACTTTGGGAACATGCCTACATATGTGACTGCCTACATACAAAAATGTATATTGTATATATAACATACATGTGTGTATGTGGACTGATAAATGACATAATTTTGGTATCTTCTTGGCCCTGATCAAAATGTAATATTTACAAAAAAGACAATAATGAAATAGCAATAATAAAATAAAAATAGCAATATTTAAAACATAAAATTTTATAATAGATTCACAAAATCAAATATAAATGGAAAGAAATAAGAAAATAATATTATCATGCATGGGAAAACTAGTTTGGGTAAATAACAATGGCACTATACAGCTCTACAGCTTAATCAACTGACAGAGTAAAATGCTTCAGTCAAGTTCCCTTGACTAAAAATGTTTCCATTCCAGAGGAAAAAAAATTCACTTGTTTCTTCCAAAGTGTATAAAGCCTTAAAAGAACCACAAGTTTCATTTTAGAGTTAGACCTTACAATATAAACATTCATCACTCATTCATTCATTAACAATTATTGACAGTATGAGTATTACATCACATTAAAGGTCCATTTACCTCAGTCCCTATTACCCAATACATCATGTCTGGTTTTAAATTTTAAAAAATGGCAAAGCATTTTGAAACACAGTTAAAAAACACAAAACAAGCATCAAAACTAGGGTCAGATCTGACACATATTTTGGAATTAACCAACAGGAAATTTAAAATAATTATGATTATGTTAAGCGTACTAATGGAAATAGTAGACAATGTGCAAGAGAAGACAGGTAATACAGGCAGAAAGATTAAAGCAATAAGAAAAAATCAAAAGGAAATGCTAGAAATAAAAAACTAAGAAAATTATAAAATGGCTTTGATGGTCTCAATAGGAGACTGGCCTCACTGAGGAAAGAATTAGTAAGCTTAATAATAGGTCAACAGAACCTTTCCACACTGAAATGCTGAGAGGAAAAAAGAAAAGAAAGAAAGACAGAAAACAACAGAATACAACATCCTTGAAATCTGAGGCATTGTCTGAAAGTGTAACACACATGTAAACTCAATACCAGAAGTAGAATAAAGAATTACCCTATTGCCAAAATCAGGTAAATATATTACAAGAAATGAAAACAAAGAGCAATATTTCTCATGCAATAATCCTTAACAAAATATTAACAAACCAAATCCAACAATATAGAAGAAGAAGTAATCACTAAGACCATGTTTCCTCATGTGAAAGTCATATCTGATGCCCATTCTAGAGTGAACAATCAAAAATGAAAGTCTGAACATGGCATCTATGTTCAAAACTACTCACTGGCTTTCCACTGTCCTAAGAGATAACGTGCAAGCTCCTTATTATGTATATATTACCTCTATAATTTACTTGTCTACCTCAAGAGTTTCATTTCAGAACCTCTTGTTTAAGCATTTCACCATCCAGCATTATTAAAGCCCATGTAGTCATCATGATGCATCATGTTCTTTTATACTTCAGTGTCTTTGCTCAGAAAGAACTGCCAATAGAGAATTTCAATCCAATGTAAATATTATGCAAAAGTGAAGGTAAAATAAAAAATAAAAATTAAGAGAAAAATTTCCAGGAAATCTGCATTATAAAAAATACTAATGGAAATTTTTCAGGCAGAAGAAACCTAATAGATGAAAACATAGATCTACATAAATAAATTTTTGAAAGCACCTGAAATGGTAAATACATATATAAGTATATAATATATAATTTCTTGGTTTTTTTTAATTTCTATAAAAGATAATTGACAGTCTAAAGCAAAAATAATAACAAGGACTTGTAGGACTTACATAATATGTAAAAGTAAAAATCTCTGATAATAACTAAAGAATGGGTGGGAAGAAAAACATTGTGGGTGAAATGCAACATTGTAAACCATAGAGCAACTACTAAAAAATAAGTAAATAAATCGAGGCCAAAAGTGAAGAAAAATGACATGTTTCTAAAATATTCAATTAATTAAAAGAGAAAAAAAGGAAAAACTACAGGAAAAAACAGAAACAAGCAGCAAGATTAAAGACCAAATTCAGTTACATCACTAATTACAAGAAATGTAAGTTAAAAGACAAAAGAAATGTAAGTTAAAAGACAAAAATTGTCACACTGGAAAAAGCAAAACTCAATTATAAGTTGTCCAAAAGAAATACACTTTAAATATTATGACATAGGAAAGTACATAGCAAAAGGATAAAAAAAAAGATATACCATGCAAACGAAATGAAGCTGGAGTTGTTACATTAATGAGACAAAGTAGATTTCAGAACAAGTAATATTCCTAAGGACAAAAAGGGATATTCCATAATGATAAAGGACTGATTTTCCAAGAAGACATAGTAATCCTAAATGTGAATGGACTTAATTAGAAAACTTCCAAATATACGTAAAACAGATAGAAATAACAATAGAAATAGACAAATCTACACATGCATTGAGAAATTTCAACATTTCTCTATTAGCAATTGATAGATCAACTATTTTTAAAAAGATGTAAAAATATAAAAGTCTTAAAAAACACTATCAACCTAATGGATATAATTGACAATGCTAGACATTCCACCCAACAACGACCAAATATACTTTTTTTTTAAATGTGCAAGATACATTGAATAAGATATAAAACATGATAGACCATAAAGCAAGTTTCAGTGTAGAAGGATTAACATCATAGAGTACATTTTCTGGTCACAATCCCAGAAGAAATCACTATACACACACACACACACACACACACACACACATGTATATGTATACATACATATATACATATATGTATATGTATATACATATATGTGTATATAGAGAGAGAGAAAGAGAGAGAGAATTAACTGAATGAAAATGAAAATACCAAATCACAAAACTTGTGAGATGCTGCTAAAGAAGAGTTCAGAAAGAAATTTATAGTTTTAAGTCCTGTTTCTATGAAAGGAGAAAAATGCAAAATCAAAGCTTCTACTTTAAAAAGGTTAAAAGAAGAAAATAACCCAAAGTAAGGATAAGGAAGGAAATGATAAAAAGTAGAACAATTAAATTTAAAAATGAGCACACAATGGAGAAAATCAATGAAATTAAAAGTTAGATTTTAAAAATATATATGTAGAAGTAATAAACCTGTAGCTATATTGATCAAGAAAAAGGGAGGACTGACATCAGCAAGATGGCAAAATAGGTAGTTCCTGACTTTGGTCCCCTTCATAGAAAGAGCAACTAGCAAATATCCATAGATAAGATATCTTTGTGAAGATTTCAGAAACCAGGTGTGAAGCAGAAGCACCCCTCTTTCCTTGAACCACAAAATCCAAGGGAAAAAAAAAATTAGAAAGTTAAGGGAAGGAGTTTTACTTCGATCTCATTGCGCTTTTCTTAGGCCACAGCAGTACTACATCAAGGGCGTCCCCGGGGCCTATATTTTCTCCAATGGAAAAAGGAAAGCCCAAGGTGGTCATCCAGTGTCCACAGCAATCCAGGACATTCACCAGAAGGCCTATTTAGATACTGTCTCATGGGGATCACTGGACAAATCAGCTAAAGTGAAAGAAGGAAGGCAAGGCTCAAAGCAACGAGCACACATATTCCTGTTAGTGGTAGCACCTGAGCAGAGATCCCAACCAGTGGCTCTCCTCATCTGTGAAGCTGAGCCAGTGGCCTCTTTTGGCTGGGCAACCTGATTGACAGTTCTGCCAGGTTTGGATCCTCAACCATAAGTCTATCTCAGACATGCACCCATTTTAGAGCCCTACCCACCCAGCAAGTCCCACCCGACTTCTCAGTACAGCCTCCAACTGGTCCCACCCAACTTCTCAGCACAGCCTCCAACCTTGCCTAACCAGAAAGTGTGGCCAGCGATGCCAGGAAGCAATGCAGCACATCTGAGGCCAGCACAACAACAAAATACATCAGCAGCCCCACACAACTGCTGCAAAAGATAGCAAGAGGAGATGGCTTCCTCAAATGCATGGATACCAATGCAAATATACAAAGATCACAACAAAACAGATAACAACCTTCAAGAAACAAAGAAAACTAATAAGCTCCAATAACTGACCCTGAAGAAATGAACTGTCTGACAAAGAATTTAGAATAACTCTCTTAAAGAAATTAGGTAAGCTACAAGAGAACACAGATATATAACTAAATGAAATTAGAAAAACAATGTGTGGAAAAAATGGAAAAGTTCAACAACAAAATAAATGGAAACCATCCAAAAAACAATACAAATACTGGAGGTGAAGGATACAATGACTGCACTGAAGAATTCAATAAAGACTTCAACAGCAGACTTAACAAAGAAAAAGAAAAAAAAATCACTGAATTTGAAGACAAGTCAGTTGAAACTATCCCTTCGGAGGAGCAAAAGAAAAAAAATGAAAAAAAAAAGTGAAGAAAGCCTATGTTAATTACAAAATACTATTAAAAGAAACTATTTATGCATTATTATAGTCCCAGAAAGAGGAGAGAAAGGAGTAGAAAGTTTATTTATAGAAATAATGGCAGAGAACTTTCCAAATCTAGGGAGAGATGTGGATATCCAAGTTCATGAAGCTAATAGGTGCCCAAAGTTGCAACCCAAATATATCTAATCCAAGACAAATTAAAACATAATTGTCTAAAATTGAAGACAAAGAGAGAATGATTAAAATAGCAAGAAAAAAAAATCCTCACAAACAAGAGAACCCCCAGAGCCTATCAGCAGATTTCTCAGCAGAAACCTTGCAACCAAGAGAAAGTGGAATATAGTCTGAAAAATAAAAACTGCCAACCAAGAACATTTGACCTGGCAAAGTTGTCCTTCAGAAATGAAGAAGAGATATATTTTTCCAGACCAAAAACAGCAGAAGTTCATCACCACTAGACCTCCTTACAAGAAGTCCTAAAGGAGTTCTTCAAGGTAGATGAAAGGATGCAAATAAGTAACACGGAAACAAATGAAAATGTAAAGTGCACTGGTAAAAGAAAGTATAAAGTCAAATTCAGAATATTTCAATATTGTAATATGGAGGTGTGTTAATTACTTTAGTATAAAAGTTAAAGAACAAAAAAATTATTAAAATGACTACAGTTATAATAATTTGCTCATTGATATACATTATAAAAAGACCTAAATCATGACATGTAAACTATAAAATATCAGGGGGCAGTAAAAAGGTAACGTATTTGCATACAATTGAAGTTAAGTTGTTATCAGCTTACAATAGACTGTTATGTCTCTGTTTTATGTAAGCCTCATGGTAATCACAAACAAAGCAAAAACCTACAGTAGATACATAAAAGACTAAAAGAAGGCTATCCAAGTATACCACCACAGAAAATCACCAATTCACAAAGAAAAGACAACAAAAGAAATAAATGAACAAAGGAATTACAAAACAACTGAAAACAATTGATAAGATAGCTTTACTAAGTCCTTACCTATTCATAATTACTTTAAATGTAAATAGACTAAATTCTCCAATAAAAAGACATAGAATGGCTAAATGGATTAATAAAAAATAAGACTCCACTATACACTGCCTACGAGAGACTCACCTCAACTTCAAAGATGCATATAGGCTCAAAGAGAAGCAATGGAAAAAGATATTCTATGCAAATGTAAATCAAAAGGGAACAGGGGTAGCTAAACTTATAACACACAAAAGAAACTTTTTATGTTACTAAAACACTGTAACAAGAGACAAAGTAAGTCAATTCATCAAATAACAATGATAAATATTTATGCACTCAACACTGGAGCACCTAAATATATAAAGCAAATACAAACAGAACAACAACAACAAGAAGAAATAAGCAGCAATACTATAATAGTTAAGGACTACAATACCCAACTTTCAACAATGGATAAATCACACAGACAGGAAAATCAAGAACCACTGGACTTCAAGTACACTTTCTATCAAAGGGACTTTAAAGACATAAATAGATCATTCGATCCAACAATAGCAGAATACACATTCTTCTCGAGTGCATACAGAACATACTTCAGGACAGATCACACAGTAGGTAACAACAAAAGTCTAAACAAATTTAAAAAGACTGAAATTATTTCAAGTCTTTTTTCTGATCACAATAGTATGAAACTAGAAATCAACAACAGGCAAAAAAAGCAGAAAATTCTCAAACATGCTGCTGAACAATCAATGGTTCAAAAAAGAAATCAAAAGGGTAATTAAAAACTATCTTAAGGCAAACATAAATGGAAACACAACATACCAAAACTTATAGGATGCAGCAAAAGTGATTCTAAGAGGGACATTTATAGCAATAAATGCATACATTGAGATGAAAACAAAAATCTCAAATAAACTACCTAACTTTGTCTCAAGAAACTAGGAAAAAAGAACAAATTAAGGACAAATTTCATAGATGGAAGAAAATAACAAATAACAGAGCAGAAACAAATGAGTGAAACTAGAAAAACATCAATGAAATCAAGGGCTTTTTTTTTGAAAAGATAAACCAAACTGACAAACTTTAGCTAGGATAACTGGAAAATGAGACTTAAATAAATAAAACCAATAATGAAAAAGGAGACATTACAACCATAGAAATGCAAGGATCATAAGAGATACTATGAACAATTACATACCAACAAACTGCATAACCTAGAAGAGGAAAAATTCCTAAAAACATAAAATCTACTAAGACTGAATCATGAAGAAATAGAAATTCTAAACAGACCAAAAACAATAAGTAAATGCCAATAACAAAAAGTATATGAATTCACTGGTAAATTCTATCAAACATTTAAAGAATTAATATCAATCTCTCTCAAACTTTTCCAACAAATTGAAGAGGAACAACACTCCTAAACTCATTTTACAAGGTCAACATTACCCTGATGTCAAATCCAGATGAAGACTCTACAAAACAGGAAAACTACAGGATGATATCCCTAATGAATAGAGAAAAATTCTCAAAAAGAAAAAAATACTAGTAAAACAAAATAGACAATACGTTAAAAGGATCATACACAATGATCAAGTAGGACTCAAACCTCAGATGCAAGGATGATTCAACACATGCAAATCAATAAACGTGATACATCATATTAATAGAACGGAATATAAAAATCTTATGACCATCTCAGTAAAGAATAAAAAGCATTTGACAAAATTCAAGTCTCCTTTGTTATAAAAACTCTCAACCAAGTGGGTATAGAGGAAACATACCTCAACATAATAAAGGCCATATGTGACAAGCCCCTAGGTGTATTATACTCAATGGTGAAAGGTTTAAAACTTTTCCTCTAAGATAAGAAAAAAGATAAGAACGTCCTCTACACTCTCACCATTCTTATTCAACATAAAAGTCCTGGCCAGACCAATCAGGCAAAACAAATGAATGAATGAATGAATGAATGAATGAATGAATAAATAAATAAATAAAGCCATCTAAATCAGAAAGGAAGACGTAAAATTGTCTCTGTTTGAGATGACATGATCTTGTATATATAAAATCCTAAAGACTCTACCAAAAATGGTTAGAACTAATAAATTCGGTGAAGTGCAAGATATAAAATCAACATACAAAAATCAGTTGTGTCTCTATACACCAACTGTGAACAATCTGAAAAAGAAATAAAACAATTCCATATATAATAGTGTCAAGAACAATAAAATCCTAAGGAATAAATATAACCAGATGTGAAAGATATGTACACTGAAAACTATAAGACATTGATTTTAAAAACTGAAGAAAACAGAAATAAATGGAATAATATCCATGTTAACAAATAGGAATATTTACTAGTGTTAAAAATGTCCACACTATCTAAAGCCATCTATAGACTCAATGCGACTCATATCAAAATTTCAATAACGTTTTTCACAGAAATAGAAAAACAATCCTAAAATTTGTATAGAATCACAAAAGACCCCAAAGAGCAAAGCAATCTTGAGAAAGAATGAAGATGGAGGAATCACTTCGTGGTTTCAAACTATATTACAAAGCTGTAGTAACTGAACAAGTATGATACTGGCATAAAAATAGATAAACCAATGAACAGAATATGGAGTCCAGAAAAAACCCACACATATATGGGCAACTAATATTTGAAAAAAGAACAAAGAATAGTTAATGGGGAAAGGATATTCTCTTCAATAAATAGTTTTAGAAAAATTGGACATTCCCATACAAAAAATAAATAAATTAGTCAAATATGTGGTGACATTAAAGAATTAAAAATTTAAAAAAAAATAAAAAATTAAATTAAAACTCTATCCTTCATAACTCAGAAGATTTAGTCAAAACGGATTAAAGACTTAAATGTAACACCAGAAACCATAAAACTCCTAGGAGAAAACATAGAGGAAATGCTCCTTGACATTGGTCTTGGCAATGAATTTTTAGATGTGACACCAAAAGTATAAGCAACAGAAGCAAAAATAAACACATAGAACTATAACAAACTAAAAAGCTTTTGCAAACAAAAGAAACAGTCAACAAAATGAAAAGGCAACCTAAGGAATGGGAGAAAATATTTGCAAACTAAACATCTAATGAAGGGTTAACATGAAAAAATATAAGGAACTCATACAACTCAATAGAAAAAAAAAAAATCTGATATAAAAATAGGTAAAGGACCTGAAGAGATAGATGTTTTTCTTGGGACAAACAAACAGCAAACAAGCACATGAAAAGGTGCTCAACATCACTAATTATCTGGGAAATACAAATCAAAAACACAATGAGGTATCACTCCACACATGTTAAAGTGGCTATCATCAAAATGCCAAGAGATTACAAGTGCTGGTAAGGATGTGGAAAAAAGAGAACCCTTGTGTACTGTTGATAGGAATGTAAATTTGGTGATGCCACTACGGAAAACAGTATGGAAGATTGTAAAAAAATTAAAAATAGAACTACCATAAGATCCAGCAATCCTACTTCTAGGTATATAGCCATATGAAATGAAATCACTATCTTAAATAGATATATGTACCCCTATGTTCAATGCAGCATTATTCGCAGTAGCCAAGATATGGAAATATCCTAAGTGTCCACTAATAGATATACGGATAAAGAAAATGTGATGTGTATATGCTTGTATGTGTGTGTAATAGAATATTCCATTGTGTGCATGGAATATTATTCAGTTATTAAAAAAAAAAGGCAATCCTGCCATTTGTGACAACATGGATGAACCTTAAGGGCATTATGGTAGGTGAAATAAGTCAGATTAAGAAGACAAATACTGAATGTCTCATTTATACATGGAATCTAAAAAAGCCAAACTCATAAAAACAGAGTAATATGTTGGTTGCCAGGGGCTGGGATGTGGGTGAAATGGGGAGATTTTGTTCAAAGTGTACAAACTTGCAGTTATAAGATGAATAAGTTCTGGAAGGTCTCATGTAAAGCATGGTGACAGTAGTTTACGACACTGCATTGTATACTTGAGAGCTGCTAAGAAAGTGGATCTTAAATGTTCTCACCACACACACAAAAAAGAGTAATTATATGATGTGATGGATGTGTTAACTAACCTTATCATGGTAATCATTTCGCAATATATACATGTATCAAATCATCACGTTGTACACTTTAAACTTATACAATGTTATATGTCAATTATATCTCAATAAAGCTGGAAAAAAGAAAAAAGGAGAAAACACAAATTACAAATATCAGGAATGAATGATGGAACATTATTATTTACATTACAGACAATTTATAAAGACAATAAAAGAACATAATGAACAAGTATATCATAATAAATTTGATAATTTAGTTAAAATAGTCTAATACTTTGAAAGATAATTAACAAAAAGACTCAAAAGATTTAAAAATGTTATTTCATAGCTAATAAAAAATTAAATTATTAACTAATAATCATAACGAAAATTCCTGGCTCATATGGCCTCATTGGTAAATTGTATTTAACATTTAAGGAAGAAATAACATCTGCCTAATGTATACAAACTCTTCCAGAAACTGAAAAACATTCCTAACTCAATTTATAACATTAATTTTATACTGATACCCGAACTAGCAAAAAACATTAAAGGAAAAGTACAAATCAACCAATTTTTCTAAAGAAATTGTGCTAAAATAATTGAATATTCATGAGATGAAAAAGAGGAACCTCACACCATACAAAAAAAATTAATTCAAAATGGATCATAGCTCTTAATGTAAAAAAGTATAAAACTTCTAGACAAAAATATAAGAAAATTTTCACAGTCTTGAAGTAGGCAAAGATATGTTCAGACATAAAAAAATGCAAATAAGAAAAAAAAATTTTTTAATTAGACTCATCGAAATTCTGCTTTTCATAAGACATCATTAAAAATGAATGGCAGGTAACAGAGTTGGAGAAAATATTCTCATTAAGTACATATAATGATGACTTTTATCTAGATTATATTGAGAACTTACAAGTCAATAAGAAGAAAACATCTCAGTTTTTTAAAAAGTTGGAAAAGAATTTGAATAGACATTTAAAGAAGATAATGAATGACAAATAAGCACATGAAAAGATACCATCATCACTAACATTATTAGTTCATCAGAAAATAAACGGTCAAGTAATTAAAACCACAATGAGATACCACTAAATGCATAATAATGGCTAAAATAAAAAAGACAATAACAAATGTTGGCAAGTATCTGAAGTCATCAAAACTGTCATAGATTGCTAGTGGGAATGCAAAATTGTCTATAGCCATTTTGAAAAAGTTTATCTGTTTATTATAAAGTGAAACGAACATGTATTATGCTATCAGTACTATTATCCAAGAGAAATGAAAGCATATGTCCATATAAATACTTATACATGTATATTCACAGAAGCACTATTCATAATCACTCCAAACTAGAAACAATCTAAAATGTGTTATGTGTATTGCGATATTCAGGGAAAAAAAAGAACTGATACACAACATAGATGAATCTCAAAAACACTGAGCTGAGGGAAAGAACCTAGACACAAGAGTACCCCCTATGCACATTTATTTTTAAAAAAAGCTACAGAGAAAAACAAGCCTGATCTACAGTGATAGAGAGTAAATCTACGGTTGTCTGGTGCCAGGGAAAGGGGAAGGAGGGTGGAGATGGTAAAGGAGACAAGGGGCCTTTTTAGGTAACAAAAATGTTGGTATCTTGATTGTCGTGGTACTTACATGGTTATATACATTTGTCAAAATTCATTAAACTGTACACAAAATGGATACACATTTATTATATGTAAATTATACTTAAATAACATTTTAAAGTCTATTCATGGGAAAGCAACTCCTCCAGAAAATAGAATACTCCTTAATTCATTTTATAAAACTAACATTACTTTGATACCAAAACTAGAAAAGGCATTAAACTTCCAAATACCTTGGTGTATGTTTATTATTAACCTTCTATTATGAAAGCACAACACTGATGAAGCATTTAAAGACACTTAGATACTTGCAGCAAGAGAACTGAAGTTTAAAGAAAACTAATAAGAGCTTCCTAACACAGGTAACTTAATTTACAATTTTATCTTGAAAGTTTTGCCACATTTCTAATTTTTAAAATTTCATCTCCTAACCGATCTTCCATAGAAAGCATATTCCTATTGGTAAAACCAAACACTGATATTGATTTCCAAAAGCAAGATCAATATATCCCTATAGCTTTCAGTACAACTTTAACACTTCTTTAATTTTCTCAAAATCAGAGTTATAGTTTACTCAATCACAATTAAGAAATAAGTGTCGCATCTAAAAGATTTATGCCTATTTAGGACCTATTCTTATTTGTGAAAAAAAATTAGGCATAATGAACTCCCATACACACATCATCAAGATTATTCCTGCTTTATCTTTCACTTTTTTCCCTTTCTTTTAAAAGAAAATCTTAGATGTCTTGTCACTTCAGTCCTACATACTTCAATGTGCATCCCTAAAAAACATAAATATTTTTAAGATCTCTTTTAAGATTATTTTTGTACAGTGTAGATACATTAGTAGTTTTCTCAAAACACCAGAGGTCTGGCTGAATTCTTGCCACCTCTCTTCAACATTATAATTTCTTCAACTTCTGAAACCTATAGCAACTATATAATTAATGAAAAAAACTTTCAAAGAACACTCTTTTTATATAGTTTCATTAAATGCCTTTGGCTTATAGCCTACATTAATGGTAGACATGTCATTTAGATATAAAACAAACCTCATTTTTTCATTTGACAAAGAAACTAATTTTTTTGTTTTATTTCTCATGGAGAGAAATAAAAGTGGTCACTAAGTCTCAGTAAAGAAAAAAGTTATCCCACAGCTGTCTAAATGGATACTATATCCCTACACAACTATATATGGTGCAAAACCATATTCTAAATAATTTTTTAAAAGGCAGACAATATTCTCACAGTCCAGTGACTCAGTAGAGACTCTTCTCAGTAATTCGTGGTCAAATATTCTTCACTGCGATGAATCTGCAGATATCCTCACATCACTTAACATTCATCCTACTAAATGATACAAGTTATAAAAATGCAGTATACTTTATCTGAAAAGTATACTTGATATATTTACCATGGCTATTGCTTTGTTTCAGGAAGAATCGAGAGCTCTGTATTTTAATGGCAACATGAGTTGTGCCAGAGTTGAGTTGCTAAGCTCCTTAAAGCTAAACCGTAAGATCTTAAAATCAAGTAAAGGGATCTTTAGCTATGAAATAGATTTTCCCTAACTGACCAAATAAGAATTTGACATATTGAAAAAGATAATATGTTAAACAACATATCCTGTCTAGTGGTCTGGGGGAAAGGAGATGAGGGTAGTCGCATATTAATCAACTGTACATGGAAAGAAAGAAAGGTAATTTTTAGTTTGTCAAATAACATTTCTGAATGGAAGCATTTCTTCTGGCTCTCAATATAAATGATTTTGTAGACTCCTGCCTTTTTTTAACACTCACACTACCAAACAAGAATTAGCCATGAAATAAAGTTACTCCAAGGCACATAAATCTTAAGAACTACATTCTACTTCTTTCCCAATTCTTCTACTTACATATAAACTATTCATCTTAGGAAAAATTCAAAGGAATTACCCATTAAGCCAAAAAAAAATCTGGGAAGCCTGAGAGTAGCTCGGTTAGAATCTTCTAAAAGATACAGAGATAAACCCTCACCTTGGCTACAGTGCATACGTTGGCATTGACTAACTTGTGACTGCATGAAGTAACAGTGCTCTCATACATACATTATTCATCCGCTATATTACTTTTCCTGACCTTTCAATTTAATTTAATTTAACAGAACCTATTACATTTAGTCTGGCTGCATGAGATTATGACAGACATTAATGAGCCAGATTTTTAAGCGCGTTGAAGATAAACTGACTGCTTAAGAGGGCTTTCCCCTTTAGTTCCCCTGCTGTGTATCGCAAGGGGAACTAGGACACCAATATTTTTAGGACTTCATTAAAAGTATAATACTGATTTGTCCCCATGTCTGAATCAAGTCAGGTTTGAAACTTGCTGGTAACTTGAAGTTACACACAAATCAATACCAATTTGGTAAAATTTAAATTGCAATTTTCAAAATAATAAACAGATTGACTCAATTTTACTCTCTATTTTTAAAAAAAAAAAAGCTGAACCACAGATTTATCTCAGGATTGACCTCTGAGGCAAGTGTATAATAAACATTCTTTTTTATTGGTTCTTCCGCTGCACCACCCATTTCTCTACCAAAAAAGCAGACTGTAAAACTTATATCATGCAAATGTCAGGAGTTCTTGCAAACAGGCTGCTTGTTTGAGTTAAAAATGTTTGACTATCTTTTTAAAGTTTTCAAACTTCTCTCCCTCCACATGAGCAGGCTTTTATATTTACTACTGCCTGCTGCTTGAAGTCAATTAAGGGCTTTTTTGTTGTTGTTGTTATTGTTGGGAGGTTGGAGAAGGGGAAGCCATAGAACAGTTTTGGGCACACATTTATTTAAAACAAATATTAAAAACTCTAGATCCTCCTAAAAAGTAGTGAGGATGATATCTCACCACTCATGTAACATCAGTTTGGCTTTCTTTCTTTTCAGTGACATACAAGTACATCTGAAAATACAAGTTACATAGCAATGAGTGAACAAACTTTATGCCTGGAAAAGGTATGCTTAGGGCTGTACGAAAAGTGAAAATTCAAAGTACATTTTATGGTAATGGTGTCAATGATGATTTTAAAATATATAGGTGTTGTCACTTGAGGAAAAGAAAGATCATTTCAACAACTTGACTTTGAGGAACCAGGTGTTGAGTAGACTGTGCTAAAGCTAAATTATTTCAAATGTATATAATAACAAAACTTTAAGTGTGGTGCATTCACTACTCCAAGAATACTAGTCATTGAATCAAAAAGATTAACAAGTCTCCAGTTCTTAAGATGATTTATCTCAATACTCCAAATGATAACATTCTCTATAGAATCAGACAAAAAAAGCAGTAAAATATGGTTGAACACATGCGTTCCACACAGTAGTTATGAGTTGCTCAAAAGAGCGAAGTTCTAAAATTTATTTTGATTTTCTTAAACTCACTCACTTGTGACCAATCTCATGTGCAATGGTAAAAGCTGAACCCAGGCCAATGTCTTCATTAATGCTGCAGCTTCTTTCAGGCTCACACATTCCAGCCACGGAGGCCAAGCCTGAATAAACAGAAGGAGACACAAAGGGTCAAGCCAAGGTGTTTCAGTCTTAAAAAGCCCATACTTATAAATGCCTGGATTCTTTTTAATAACCTCCATGCACAGAAGGAGCAGTTGGCAAAAGGTTAACTTTCTAGTCATTTGCAAAATCACTGGGGGGAGTTTCACTTTGCCGGCTAGACATTAATATTTTTTGAACTGCAGTCAGTGCTGGAAAATGTCTAGACTAGGGGTTAGATTTATAAATTTTACTTCTGGTAACTTGGGACCACCTAGTAACTTGAGCCAGAAGAGGGAATTCAAGAAAGCATTTCTATTTTAACATTCTACAGGCTGTAGAAAGCAAAATATATCCACATTATTTTTCTAAAGAGATCTGTTTAAGTTTAGTGGGTTCATAAAAATATACAAGCAACTTTTTAGTTAACAAAAAAAAGGGAATCCCAAATGGTTTTCAAAATGACATTTTTATAAAAACAAAAATGAATGATTCAAAAGAGAAAAAGGAGAACTGTTAAAGATGGGAGATTTTTGCATTTTTTTAATCATCTGAAATTAGTCCTGATAGTGACGCAACAATTTCTTTAAATATTTTAATGGTAGGAAAGTCATTCACACATTCAGTGTAGTTCTCCCCTCTCCCATCCCCCTTCAATGCATTCGTGTTTTACTAATAAAGCAAAAACTACGGTGTTAATTCGCTGACTCTAGTGAAATGTTATGTTACTCAAAGTATTCTTCCTTTGGGAATTTTAGTATGTAAAAGCTTTAATATTTATTTCCAAATAAAGATCATGCTCTGTGAATTAGTACATAACTTTAAAACAGTGCTTAGAAAAAATAATTTTTGTGCAAACGATAAAATGCCATGTGTTATAAGAAAATAGATGCCAACTCATACTTAACACACATAAAGATAAAAGTTATTTAGAAGACATTGAAGGAAAAGTAGGAAAAACATTTCATGTGTTAGTAGTCTACTATCATCATCCAAGTATTAATAATTATCTTCCCACCAAAAGTGATTTTAATCCAATTCAGTGAATACGTATTGAGTTTAATAAACAATATTCTGTGCTAGGTACAATTTCCCAGTTATTCTAATTTGGAATGATAAAAGATGTTCGATTCATATTTTTACTGACAAGAAAGCTCGAGAAATTGTTTCTGAGTATCTTCTAATATAAAACATCAACATAATAACCCCACTGGAACATAGATGAGGTTAGTGCTGGATTTGCTTACAGATTATTTACTTTTCCTGCTGTTTTATGTGGAAGAGGCAGGAGTTGGGGATGGGGTTGATTTCTGCCTCACAGAGTTATTATAAACACTGGGGTCACCCTTGTGCTGCCCCTTCCATTCGCTTCGAAGTCTTGGGATGTGAAGAAGATGTAAAAAAAGGGACTACTTGGGGCAAGGCGACTTAATTGTTTTAGTTAATAAAAAACATTTAATAAATGCTAGTTTCATATTCCAATGAGAGAAAGCAAGACAGAAAGAGAAAGAAAACAAAATAAGTTTGCAGCACGTTATCTGGCTTTAAGCTCTTGGGTTCAATATGGACCATGATATAGGAAGAACAGAGCCACTCAAAACTGTTTCTGTTTTGAGCTTTATGAAATTTGTTTTTATTTTTTAAAAAGAATTACTAAGAATAATTATTGTTAAATTACATTTGTTATATTTCCAAAAATACATTCTTTCATGGGTTAGCTTTTCATTTGTCATTGTTGTTTGGTATGTGCCATGTGACTGTATTTTGAATTGAGAATTCTCAATGACACCCCAAGGTATATTTGCAAACACAGACAGACTTCTATGTCTAATATAAAATTGTTAGCTCTACTGAAAGAACAACTTAAGAAAGAACATGTTTGGTAAATAACTACTACTTGTTGAAAATATAAAGGTAAATCTTAACTAAAGTAAAAGAACAATCTAAAAGCTAATGTATTTGCACAACCTCCCACCATTTTCTGTATTCCTATAAAATTGAAGCTGTCAAAGTTCTTATGTGTGATTGTGTTAATAGGAGTTTGATTAGTATTTGGGTCATTTAGATTTCCTCAGTTTGATGGCCACAATTTGCACCCTTAAATCTACTTAACCATGTTACAAATGGTCATCAAGGGCACTAAACAAGAGAATATGAAAGAATCAGCATAAAAATCAAGGTGAAAGTTACCAGAATGGCCACTCAAAAAGAAAAAAAACTGATCAATTCTGATAATATATTTTCCAAATAAGAAGATCAGTCAACACGGGTATAATAGATATATGCAGTTCATGTAGTTTAACAGACAGTATAAAAGATAATTTATAATGGTTTATAATTTATAATGGTTTGAAAAACAACATATTTAGCTTGCAAATGCATTGATGTGTATTGATTCTAGAAATTAATAAACTATCAAAGTTTGAACACATTATTTTGAGGGAAACAAAAGGAGAAGTAGGGTAGGAAAATACCTCAAACTACTTTGGCAAAAAAGACAAAAGTACTAGGCAGTGTTATTACTAATGTTCCAATGAAGAACATATCTCGATGTAAATAATCTACCTTCATAAAGCAGAATAGAATGTGTATAGATATGTACATACTTCCTCAAATACATATATATACCAGAAATATACAAGCTCTAGCTTGTACTTTCTTTGAGACTTAGTGTCTACTGCATTTAGATTGATTAAGCACTTAGTAAATGTTTTCAGAATTTGATCAATAACAGAGAAGGTAAGTTAAACAGTATAGGTAATTTCCACATTAAATAATAATATCAGTTCATTTTTTATAGTACTTCTTTACTAAAAACTGTTATATTTTCTTAAATGATTTTAACAATATCCCTGAGGCATTAAGGGCAGATATTGCTTCTACTTCATAGATAAGGAAGCTAAATAAACTATAAAAGGTAATGTACTGGAACTGTCAAAACCAGTGGTTAGTTTCCAGTTCAAGATCTTGTTAACCTAAAACACTACACAGAAAATCTTTTTCATATGAGCTCTCGCAGCAGAGAGCTCTTTCTACATTATGTTTTTTAACTGGCAAACTTTTCCATCATAATACTCATCCTTGGCAAACAGGAATTTCTTCTTTAGCCATAAATCCTGAGGGAAGTGAGGTAAGAGAGGACTGAAAGGCAGGTAAAATCATCAAGAGAAATTTTAATCTCTGAAGAGATAATCAACTGAACTCCCCAGCAAGTTGGGCAAGACTTTTTCTCTCCCTTGAATTTAATCTTCCCAAAATTCTTATGAGGTGCATAGGAATAGATTTCTTAATTATTCCTTTACAGATAAAAAAGTTGAGACTTGTCATAGAGAAACCAGAGAATTCACCTTCGGTTGCTTAACTTCTGTGTCTGTAAAAAGCCTCTATGATACTAAAAAAAAAAAAAATCATAGAAAAAAGTTTCTGTTTTTTAAAAGAACTCTAGTTGCTTAATGATTTAATCTACTTGAAAGCTACCTTTCCCCCTTCCCATTTGTATCTCAGTTAACTTTTACCAGTATAAAGTTATGCTCTGCAACAAAATGTGATTTTTTTAAATTCTGTAATACTACAGAAATGCTTTTTAAAGAACAAATGATATTTGTGGAGCACAAAAAAAAAAAAACAATCCTGTCCTCTCTACTACTGTCTGTAATATTGTATAAAATTACTTTTTTTGCTCAGGTACTAAAAATTTCCAATATCTTAATTTATGAGGATATACTATTTCCATCAAATTGTTCCCAAAAATAGTACTGTTTTCAATACTTCTTCCCTAAGTATCACCAAAGTTTTTTTTTTTCCTTCCCTTTCTCAGTCTGAGATTTGAAGATGCTGGTTGCTTTTATTTGCTCTCACACTCACTGGCATTTTTGGAAAATACATTATAGAGATGAATTACATGAAAATGAGTGGTAACTTTTTAATTTATCGTCATTGGTGATTGTGAATCATTTTCTAAGTTGTTTTTAATCATCATTCTACTTGTTTCCTGCTAAATGACACATCCACAAAGGTCAGATTTAACAATTTTTAGGAATAATTTCAGATATGTCAGAAAGGAGAATGACAATAAGTAAACCCATTGGACCGAAGAGACAATCTGAATTGTCCACCTTTTATAAAAACAAACAAACAAATGAACAAACAAAAAAACTTACCCAGTGTTCCACAGGGCTTATTTTTATAAGTGCAGATATCATATCTATAAAGGAAAAAAAAGAGAGAGATGAAATTTGTAATCTGATCAAATTTGTAAAATATTTTCACATATTCATCACATTTCTTTCTTGGAACTCTGGTTGTCAAACCACAATCAGTGCAATTATGAGCAGCCAGCTGGAGTGTTGGCATTTTCAACACTCTGGGGGACACACCGCCAGCTACACTACACTCGCAGCCTCTGGCTGCAAGCCAATGGGACACCTGCCAGTGAGAAAGAAAGGTTAAAGTGGACGTTTGTAATTGCAAGTCCCATAAAACCATCTACCTTACTGTTTTGAAGCTAGAATAACTTCTCTGCAGACTGCTACTGCTTCTACAAAAAAGCAAATGGATGGCTTTTTATTCCCAATCTCTTTTAAATCTGCTGGAATATTTTCTTACTATAGCTAGAGACTGTATTTTATACTTCTGAACTGCAAGCACTATTTGGAGTTCTTTCAACTCTAACACAGGTTCTTGGGTTTTTGTTTTTTAAACTAGTGCAATACTAGCAATAGAAATAACATTGATATCGCATAGTTTTCCTAGTTGTATACCAGCAATTTAGCTTGGTTAAAATACAAATATTTTAAGTGATTTATAATCAGCTAAACAAATAGCTCAATAGGAAACTTTCCTAATGTCGGCCAGACTTCTAACTCTGTGTTGAATTATAACTCAGTACAAAAGAAGGAGTTCACAAATATGCTGCAGATTTTAAAATATATTACATTGAGAATGCTAAATCAATATTGGTATAAATGCTTATTTTAAGCACTTTTATAATATTCCTATAAATTAATTTTTAAGACCAAAAGTATACAAAGTTTCTCAAGTGAGAATAAAAAATAAATTTAAAAAGACTGAACATTTTTATTTGCCTATATTTTATGCTAGGAAGAAAAAGCTTTTCAGGAAAAAAATAAAATTTCACAAATTATAGGAAAATCCAAGTTGTGAAAGTTCTCTTTTATTGTACATAAATGATAATCAGTCCATACTACTGGGGTAAGGGGTTACTACTTAATCCTCTGATCAACTCTTCATCTTCATCTTGTTCGAACTCTACAAATCTTGCTTCCTTAGATTTGAAGAAAGGCATTTCTTTTCCTCTTGCATAACTTTTTCTTCTGACCACTCTCACACTCATCCTTTCTCTTATCTTGTAATTGATAAACCACAGGATTGTAGTATCTGGTACTCTCTTGAATGTAAGATATAGAGAGGGTACTTGGTGAATTTACTAAAGCACCGGAAAGTATATTTTGGGTGTCTCAATTGATTTATCTTGTGATCACAGTGTGGAATGCCTATATTACATGGACAGAACCCATACTAGCAGTCTTCAAGAAAATATAAACAAAGACTTTCCAAGGGTAATGCAGATACAAATGTTTAAGTAGAATGTTTCTAAATCCTCAACTTCCACATGTGCCTGTTCCTAAAATTGACCCGCCTGAGAATGCACCTGTAAGCCATCAGTTTTCCTTTCCTCTTTGCCTCTCATAATTGCCATGTTTCTACTTTACAAAAAAGAGAGCATACTTCTCTCCCATCCTAAACCTTATTATGGTATTTTGTCCCCTGGGTATACAAGTCTCCAAAGCATAATGCAAAGGAATAATTCAAAAATGCATTGATCCTAGGGATAATCTCTTATGAGCAAAGCAAGAAAAATTAAAGGGGGTGATGCTTATTTCATCCTGGCAAGACTATATGCCTTTGTACAAGTCTGTCTGACTGCTTATTAATCTAGCTATATATCCATTTCACAATTAGAATTCAGACGTGAGATGGTTGTCATGTAGTGTGTTAACACATTCAATTTGATTTAACAAATAAAGTCAGGCTTGTTATTGACAAACAAAGTCAGACTTAGCTAAGTAGTTTAACAATGAGGATTGATTTAGCCAATTAGATTATATGGTGAACATTTTTTGTGTTTCAATGAAAAAGGCAACTCCAAAGTTTTGACAGAATGTATTTAAAGCATATCTACAACATATAGTGTGTTTTAAATTACAGTCTCTGTGGCTACTTAAACTTACGATAAAAAGTATTTTAAATATCAACTTTAAAACATGTGAAGTGGTATATCACTTTTCAAACTTATTTTAGGAACCAAATTAAGCAAAAAGTTTGATGATCACAGACAAATACAACTTGTATTTCCACACTATAGCAATCTCTTCTCCTCTCTTCTCATCACTCTCATTTTATGAACAGCTTTTATGTTATATTTCTAATGAATATTATTTCATTCTATCATGACTGCCCAAAATACCCACATAAAGACTAAAGCCATCAACAAATAATGCAAGCTAAAACATCTTAGACTAAAATAATTCTATTTGCATTTTCTTCAGCTTTCCTCAATACTCTAACAGACCTATAGAATTCTCTATAGGATCTTCTATAGGGAAAATACATGCCACTCCCACATGGCTTTTGCATTCAATTCAATTCACACTGTAGCCTTCTCTATTCTATATTCAGGAAGAGCAATTATTATGATCTATGCATTACTTTCAATACCAAATACTGAAGAGCAACATTTTTACATTCATTCTTGCATACAAGGATTTGCTAAGCACTCATCATATGCCCAGGTATATAGTGTTTGTTATATACCAGAATCTAAAGATATTAGTTAGTTATAGTCTATTTGGGAAAAGACACATAAGCAGATAAGTTACAAAATAATGTGTAAAGATGATTAAATAAGTGTAAAACAGTTAAACATATATACAATAAAGACAATATTTGTTAGCTATTATAACGATGATTATTGCCATTGTCAGGTTATATACAAAATACTATGAAAATACAGAGGAACAAGTGATTCCACAATAGAAAACTAGGAAACAGATGCATATAGGACATAAAGTCAGAAACAAGGTTTAAAGATATAGCCAGATAAAATAGAAACGTAAAGGCATTCCAGGCACAGAACAAGATAATCAAAAGAACAGGGTCTGGAAAGGGTAAAGCATCTGTAGGAAACTATAAGTCCAGAGAGGCTGAAACATTGACTGTAGAGAATAAAATATCAGAAAATGAATTTAGAAAGTTGGTGTTGGGAGGAACAGATTATTAAGTACTTTCAATGCCAAACCAGATATTTTTTCCTATGGGCCAAAGAAACTTAGAAAATATTTTGTAAAGTAGGAAAAAAATGTAAAGTATGTTTATATGAGTGTGTATACAAATTAGGTTTGTATACAGATAAAAAAGCCTGCGAGGGTAATGGTGGGTATAAGAGGTAGGAGAGAAGGGAGAATATAATAATTTTTACACTATTATAAATATTTCTATATGACAAACACTTAACCAGAAAAAGTTTCAGCTATGCCTGTCTCGGATGATCAACACAAGAAATAATTGATTATTAGTCTAATGAATGTTTAACAAATAAAAAATGTATTTTTCATTAAAGGAAGAAATAAGTGGCGTTCCAGACTTGTGGATTGGCCAAAATATTTCAGAGGTACTCCTCCATTCTGCATGAATACATATAAGGATCCAGCAAACTTTGTAGGCTGCACACAGGTAAAGCATCTGAGATTTGTCTTGTGCGTCCACTCATTGGTTTGGAAGGTCATGGTGCCAGATATGACAAATAAAAATAACAGAATTCTGCCTTAAGATATGTTCATGTACCTATCGAGTGCATTTTTCATGCAAGGCATTGTCAGAGCTCCTAAATATCAAAAAGCTGGAATGTCAAGCATGAACTATTTTGTTTCTTTAATAAATATTTGAATGCCTAATAAAATTTCATCTAAAACTTCTTTTCATTATAACTGATAACAATGCTCACTCACAAACTATAAGAGTTTGCCTGACCATATTATCTTAGGTCAGTTTGAAACAATAAAAATTCCTGATTGATGGAAGGAAGAGGTGATATGGTTAATAAGAAAAATAATTTATATGTGGCTATATCTACCATGATATATACTTCTAAAAGTATACTTTTAGAAGTATATATCATGGTAGATATAGCCACATATAAATTATTACGATACTTTTTATTATGATAAAAAGTCACCATGATATATACTTCTAAAAGATGATTCTTCTTCAGGCTGTTCTTATAATCATAAATAAACATTAGCCATGGATTAAAAATTTTACAGTGTTACCCATGAATTACATAATACAGAATCAAGTTGTATTTATTTCAAAATTGGGAATGATGAATCTAAAAAAACAAAGTTTCTCTTCAGGTAAATTTCCTCAATTATACTGAATTTCCACCTCACTGTAGAATTGATTTTAATAAAAATATTTTCCAAACCTTGATTTCTTGTGCTTGCTCGACACTGTTAACTGTATGTAACAAAATGTTCAGCATACCTTCGAAGCAATCATTTGAAACATTTTTAAAATTAAAAATTGCTTTAATTCATTTACTTTCATATTTTCGAAAACTTACTATTCTTTCACATTTTACCTTTCCTAAAATTTCTTTTTGTGTGTTATTTCTTATTCCACCCATTCTCTCATTATGTTTCCTTCTTTTTCATGTAGGAATTTCTGATTCTTTCCTAGAAACTATTTTTTGCTCTCAGCCCATATTTCTATAGATGATAAGAATCTTGAGTTGTCTAATTCAAGCTATACATTTAAACCACTATTGCTCAGTCTTTTTACATCTTACTTTTAAACATAATTTGTGAGGATTATATGGCATAATATTGGAAAATGGTATTTAAATGTAAGATGTGAGAAGACTGAGACATACATAGGAGCTGAAATAATCTGGTTCATACTTGGCCTCATTTGAGAAATCATGGTTTCTCCTGACTTTCTCATTCTTACCTTGCATCGCATTAATTCTATATCCTATCGACTTTCTTTGCCATACTGTGGTTTTGCCTGATTTTACTCCAGATCTGAGCCAGTTCAGGAAAAACTGATAAGAAAAATAATGCAAGGATTTTTGTTTTATCCCTAAGATATAACAGGTGTTCTTTTAGGACATCTTGCTGTGGTACAATATGAAGAAAGAAGAGACTAAGGAAAAGAAATTCCCCATTGCTTATTTTCAGCCCCCTTTAAATAAATCACTTTCTACTAAATCTTGAGCAATCTAGATATGGCAGGAGCTTCTAAACTTGAGCTTTAGATCTAAACTTAGGCTAAAAAGTACACTGGAGTTGTAAAGAGCAACAGAAAAGCTGAGATATGATTAGAAAAGTTTCCCTGGGTTCTGAATTTGGATAGAGAGATACCACCTTATCATCGTGGTCTTGTTTTATTTTCACAAAAGAAAAATAAAGGCCTCCAGGCAGATTAAAAAACTAAGAAATATGGTCTTAGGGAATCTACATAAAGCCAGGATCTAAATTCATAAGGTAGGACTGATTGGGCAAGATCAAAACCAAAGAGGTTGGTTGAATATCTGTTAATATAACATTGGTATACTTTTCTGTTGTGAAGACACCTCTTTAATCTCCTAATCATTTTTGGCTAAGCATGGCTATCAGAAGAAACTGACCAAAACTTATGATTAAGTTCCATTTTAAGGTCTGCAAAATATAACACTACCTTACAATGATGAAATACCTGGATGGGTTCTTAAAACCTTTTCCAAAAATTACATTCCATTCTTATTTAAGAGCAGCAGTCACTGCGAAGAATTCCTTTCAGTGATTTAGTTTTGAATTGGAATGAATCAAAATCTGAACTTTGAAACTCATTTGTTTAACACTGAGTCACAGACTTACTTCCAAACAGAAATGTCCTGGGTACTGTACTGTCTCATCTAGTTCTCTTAGATGTGGTGGTGAAAGCCAAGTGACAGTGACACGGCGATTTTCTACTTTCTTTACATGCACAGAGGCACGAGCACTATAAAATTGACTTCAGTTATAAAAACAATTGTAATGAAAATAATAGAGAAAAAAATTATTTTAACCCAATGTATGTAAGAATATACACCATTCCTTATGATAAATGAAAAAGATTGTAAGACTACTTGTTTTAGTTTGGGCTGTTGTGACAGAAGACCATAGACTGGGTGGTTTAAACCACAGACATTCACTCTTCACAGTTCTGGAGTCTGGGAAATCCAACGTCAAGGTGATGGCAGATTTGGTGTCAGGTGAGAGCCTACTTCCTAGCTTGTAGACAGCCACCTTCTTGTGTGCTCACATGGCCTCTCATTGGTGCTTGCTCATGAAGAGAAAGTTCTAGTGTCTCTTCTTCTTCTAATAAGGGCACTTATACCATCATGACCTTATCTAAACTGAAGTATTTCCCAAAGGCCCCACCTCCAAATAGCAACACAATGGGGATTAGGACTTCAACATTAGAATTTTTGGGGAGAAAACAAATAGTCAGTCCATAACATTTTACACATCCTCCAAAATTCATGTTCTTCTTGCATACAAAATGATTTCATTCCATCCCAATGACCACAAAAGTCTTAACTCATTCCAGCATCAACTCGAAAGTCCAGAGTCTCATTTAAATATCATCTAAATCATATATGGGTGAGAATCTAGGTACAATCCATCCTGAGGCAAAATTCCTTTTCAGTTGTGAACGTGGGAAACCAGAAAAGCTATGTATTTCCAAAACACAGTGGTGAGACAGGCATATTATAGATGCTTCCATTCCAAAAAGGAGAAAACAGAAGGAAAAAAGGGGTAATGGGTCCCAAATAAATACAACACCTAGCATGGCAAATTCCATTAGATTTTAAGGCTTGAGATAATCCACTTTGGTTGATGCTCTGCCTTCTGGACCCACTGGAGTAGCAGTGTCACCCCATGGCTCCACAGGGCGCCCCACCCCTTCAGCTTGGCAGAGTGTTGCCCATATGACTCTCTGTGAGGGCCCTCCCATGTGGCTCACAGGGCAGCAGTCCTATCCTTTGAAACCAAGCAGCCCTTAAACCAGGTAGAAGCAGTCTTTAAGTTCCAGTTCTTTTTTGCTCAGCAATTCCTTCTGCAATTCATTTCTCTCTTTTCATATTTTACTATAAGCAGCCAAGAAGAACCAAGCCACTCCTTCAACACTTTGCTTAGAAATCTCCTCAACTAAATAACCATTTTCATCGCTTACATGTTCTACCTTCCACAAAACACTAGGACATGAACATGATTCAGCCAGTTTATAACAAGAACCACCTTATCTCCATTGTCCAATAACATATTCTTCATTTCTGAGACATCAACAAAATGGCCGTTATCATCCAGATTTCTATATCGACATTCTGTTCATGATTATTTGTATAGTCTATAAGAAGATGGAAGCTTTCTCTACAACTCTCCTCTTTTCTTTCTGAACTCTCACCAGAATTGCCTTTAAAAGACCCTTCACTTCACGGTAATCCTGGCTGCTCTATCGTGCCCCTCAAAACTCTTCCAGCCTCTACTCGTTATGAGTTCCAAAGCTTCACATTCTTAGATATTTTTTTTTACAGCAGCACCCAACTTCTCAGTACCAATGGCTGAAATAATCAGCTTGGGCTTCTATAACAAAATACTATAGACTGGGTGGCTTAAGCAACAACTTATTTCTCATAGTTGTAGAAGTCCAACATCAAGATACTGGCAGATTTGGTGTCTGGTGAAGGGCCTCTCCCTGACTTGCAGACAGACACCTTCTTGCTATATCCTAACATGGTGGAAAGAGAGAAGGCTCTGCTCTTGTCCTCTTCTGAAAGGAACACCGATCCCATTATAAGGCTCCTCTCCCATGGCCTTATCTAAATCTAATGACCTCCTATGGGCCCCACTTCTTAATGCCATCTCATTGGGGGTTAAGGTTCAACATATGAATTTTATGGGAACATAAACATTCAGTACATAATACCACTTTAAATAAATAATCTGGTTCAGTTTATATACCTCATTTCACAGTTTACATCTCTGATAACATTAATATCTTTATCTGAATGATATTAATTATCTGAAGAAAGTTATTTGCTGATATTTTTGGAATACCTAAAACCTAAGACCAACTATCTGTATACTCTGTGATGAGGTGAAATATTTATTATTATTATGTGAACATCTTATACAATAGTTCTCAAAGATATGTCAGGGTTATTTGCTTAAATAAATACTAGATACTTTTAGCTACTAATTCCTATCATGTCAGAGGCTGCCCATGATTTTAATCATGGAGTGAATTAAAGATTAGTTTGTAAAATACCTTGGAGGCTATTCACACATCATACTATGAGTTTTCCATTCATTCTAGTAGATGTTTCTATTGGAAAACATAGAGATAGTTTAGCCAGCAATGTCTTTTGCCCTTGCAAAGTAGTCCCCAAACCACTGCAAAATATTGGTCTAGCTAAGATTGAGACTTTCATATCTAAGTAATAAAAACCTACCAATACAGGGTTTTCACCCCTTTACAATCATCAATAATTTCAATTCAACGGATTGTCACAATTGTCCTCTGGGCCTTTTCTCATTACTATTTCAAATTTTTTTCCTGGTTAACAAAGGAACTTTCTCTTCATTTTGTCATTAAATTGCGATATGTTTATTTAAAATGAATAAATTGTTACTGTTTCTACGCATTTACAAAAATGAACTATTACATTGTTTGCATCCTGCTTTTTAGTTACCAATATATTTAAAACATCTTTGTATTTCAGTAAAGACATATGCACATCATTTTAATGGCTTTATCGAATTCCATTGTATGCATGTAACAAAATTTATTTAAACAATTCTCTATTGTTGAAAACTACTGTTTCCAAGTTTTTCTGATATAAACTTAATCACAATGAACATCACTATGTCTTTGCACATCTGTCTGATAATTTTTCCATTATAAATTCCCAGAAGTGAAATACATTTAAGGATGATCATTTATATTGTCATGATCTCGCCTCTGCCCACTTCTCTAGCCTTATGTCCACTTCTGTCCCCTCTTTGCAAACTCAAACCATATTTTTCTTCTTTTCGATTCTTGAAAATACCATGTTTCCTCCTGTTTCATGAACTTTGACCTAGCTATTCCCACCATCCGTAACACTTTTCCACTGACTCTACTCTCTTTGCTATGTTATTCCTACTAATCTTTGGATCTCTGGTTAATGTACTTCCTCAAAGAAGCCTTCCTTGACTTCTGAGTTTCCCCTAATAAATACTTGTTGAGCTCCCTAAATTTTTCCTTCATAACTCTTATCAGACTGGTAATTTCATGTATGTATCTTTCCTACTAGATTACAAATTCTTTGAGATTAGGGACTGGTCTGTTTTGCTCACTACTGTATTCCAGCAGCCAGCACAATGCCTAGAGCACAGTAAGTATTCAGTGTTTATAGAACGAATGCCCTCTGTAAAGGCTATATCTGTTTATGCTCCACAAGCCCATTTCCTAATACTCTTATCAACAGTTAATAAGAAGAAAGTTATTTTTAAGGTATCAAAACACAGATAACGAAGTTCCTGCATGTTTTTCAGGAAAGCAAAAATTATTTAAAGGTGCATTTAATAGTGTTGCCTTGGTAAGTAGATAATGGAATAGGTTTGATTCATTAAAATTTTATCTACTAAAAGATTCTCTCATATTAATGGATCAAAAAATGTATACTGAGAGCTTATCATGTGATGGGGTAAGGGAAAACATGAACAAAACTAACATATCACTCATCTTAAGAAGTTTAGAAACTTTTCTAAGATCAGTAAAGATTTAATCAGGAATTACCAGCAGAAGAAAGTATGTTCACACTTTTACACCACTGGAATACAACTTATTGGACTGAACTTGGTCATTTCATGTTATTTTTATTTTTTTTATTAGTTTCAAGTATATAGTACATTGGCTAGGCATTTATATAGTTTATAAAATGATCCCCCTAATTGTGCCTTCTCTCCTCTGGTTTTCCACCTAGCCAATACATTAATGCGAACTGCATTCCCCATGCCATGTTACCCATCCCCATGACATCTATCGACTACTAATTTGTACTTCTTTAACCCTTCACCCCATTCTCCCAGCCCCCCAACCCCCATTCCTCTCTGTCCATCACCAAATTGTCTTCTATATTTGTGAGTCTGTTTTTGAGTAGTTTGTTCTTTTTGGAACTTGGTCACTTTAGAGTTATTTTTGTCATCTTTTCCCTTTATTCTTTTACATAAATTGGATAATTTTTCCTTAATGTAGATGTATTCTTTCTTTCAGTTCCAACCTTACTTACAACTTCAAAATTTAAATCCTTAAGTATCTCTTGATGAGATGAATTAAAAAATCTTTTATCCAACTATATCTTATACATAGCTTATTATTCCTAAAGCATAGATTTGTTCATGTCATTCTCTCACTCAAAATAACAATTATCCCCCAAAATCTAAATGCTTTAGTTTGGAGTTCAAGACTGCTCAAAATCTAGCTTACTTCTCTCTAGATGTGTCCTCTATTTGTCAGATTTGACTATATACTCACTACTCTTTAAAAAGGTCTTCATCTTTCCATGCCTTGTTCATGCAATATCCTCCTCTTGTTTCTATCATGAAACTCTAAATACCCTTTAAGCTCAAATACCTCAATCTTCTTGTAACCTGGAGTGATCTGTCCCTTCTCTAATTATTACAGCATTCATATGTTTTACTTGTTTTATAGCACAATGATTTATGTAAGCCTTATTTTCCTCCCAGATAAGATCATCAGTATTTAGGGGATATAATAATATCTGCTCATCACAATAAAAAAGGAGGAGGAGGAAGGGGAAAAACAATAAATATGAGAGTTTTATGGGTTTCTGAACCCTGAGGTATTTATATTTCTCATTGTAAAATTATTAAATAGTCTTTAGATTATGGTTCAGTTTTTCATATAGTTTAGCTGTAAGGAAGAAAAATGCTTATTATTTTAACTTGTCCATTGTCGACTTTATATTCTAGTCCATTGTCAGCTATATTCTTCACTGTAAGTTAATACTGAGTGGAATGTTTTGATTTCACATAAATCAATTTCAAGAGTTTGGTTAATTTTAAGTGTATCTTTAATAATGGATTTGCATACTTACAAAAACCAAGTTTTTAAATCTGACTAAGGGCTAGGTTCTAGAGTATACTAAATTTACTTAATAAATGCCACCCTGAAAGATATATTGTAGCTAGATGGACAAACACACTATATTTACAAAAAATATTTACAATAATTATAGCACGTAGAACAAAAATACATAAATTTTTTTTAATGAAAGGAGTTAGTGTTCTAAAAAATAAAATAGTTAACAAGTTGTTCTCTGCTTAGAAAACAAATTACTCCCTAAAAGGATACAAATTCCTCATGCATTTAGAAAAATGTTACATTTAACATCAACATGTAATGGAAATGCTTTATAAGCAATGAAAAGTTTATCAGTCATTTTACATTATTTATAAATAAGGATAGTTTATACAAATAACTTTACTTACTTTATTATACCTATTTTTTTCCCTAAATTTTTACTATAGCATCTATTTAGTTTTACAGAACATGGTATGGTAGACCAGCTCTGTCCCTTAAAATAGAGTACACAGCTTATTTTGTCGTCTTGCTCAAAAACCTCAAAACCAAAGAAGATGTTTAAAGTAAAAAAAGGAAAAGCATAATATACATGTAGAGCATTGCTCAATAGGGAAAAGAAGTTTTCTATTGTTAG
The DNA here is from genome assembly GCF_000325575.1 of Pteropus alecto. NCBI lineage: Eukaryota > Metazoa > Chordata > Mammalia > Chiroptera > Pteropodidae > Pteropus > Pteropus alecto. The sequence goes on from NW_006436298.1 coordinate 4,049,278, forward strand.
TACATAAGTCTTTGAAATCTAGCCACAAGGAATCCATAGTTTGGTTTTGTTAGACAGTACTTTGGTAGTTGATTTGCAAAGATAAATAATTTTTATTTATGGTCAGACAAACTATTTAACAACATTGATTTTCAAAGCCTGACTGCATTTTTAAAATGCATATGAAAGGGCTACTCTAAAAAAAAACAACAACAACACCACAGCACTTTATCATTTGTAAGTACGTATATAAAAGTTAAAATTTAAAATAAAGATATATTTAAAATTCAACAAATCATTTCTCTTTTTGATTGTTATTTATCATCAAAACAATTAATAAGCAACAGCTGTCATTTGTCTTCTAAAGCATGGTCTAGTTAAAAAAAAGTGGGAGGGTTAAGTGGGTAGAGTATTAAATATATGGTAGCTGAAGAAAACTGGACTTTATACAGATGTCAAAGTATAATGTACACCTAAAAATTATAACTGTATTAACCAATGTCACCCCAATAAACTTGGGGGAAAGAGGTCATATTGACTATACTAATTTAATGGAGTATCATACTACACTGTCTTATTAACAGAATTGACTGAAACTCGAATTACATTACCTCTATCAAGTCAACTATATGCATTTTCTATAAGCACTGATCATAATAAGTCAGAATTTATTGGTCAACTGTTATTTTACCTCAATCAGAAAAAAAAAAGAATTTAAAAAATGCAGGTTTACCTAATGAGCTATTAGAATGATAAATGCCTCAAATGCCTTTTGAGCAGTTTGATGTTATCAGTAAGGAGCTAGTGTCACAAAAGATTTCACATGCCCTAGTCACTAAGTGTAAAACTCCTCATATCTAATCTGAATCCTTCATGTTGCAGGTTAAGTTGATTACTTTTTGTCTGACCTTCAGTGAAGTTTGAGAACATCTGGTCTCTATCCTTTATGCATAAATTAAATACCTCTAAATCTTCTCTTCTCTGGAATAATAATAATCTCTAGTTCTTAAAAAATTTTTCTTTTAGGTTTCTTTTTCAACCCTTTAATTATCTTTGCGGTCTTCCTCTGAACTTTCTCCAAGTTCACCATGTCCTGCTTTAGTGGTAGACCCCAGAACCAGAAACAATGCTCTCACAAGGGCCTAACCAGTGACAAGTACAATGGGAAAAAAAATCCCAAGTTTCTGACATTCTTGATTCTTATTTACGTGACCTTGTGTTTTCTTTAACCAAAACACTACACTGTTAACTCATACTAATCTTATTATTTCTTTACTGCTAAGGGGGTTTCCAACTTCACTTAAATATAATCAGTTACTCATCCTCTGGAATTTGTCATTTTTTCTCTCTAAGCATTATATTTGTCCCCTACTATATTTCATTATCCTAGTTTCTAATCAATATTCCAATTTGCTAAATTATTTTAGTCTAACAAAAAGAATAAGGTGAGATAAGGCAGTGCTTCTTATCATATTTCTCTCCAATTCCAATCACCAATAACTTAAGAATATTAGAACACTTAATCATTGCATGTCTATAAAAAGGGTTTGAGTGTTCTAAAAAACTGAGTGCCAGAATCCATCACCCTCCTAAAAAGTACGATTGTGGAGGCCTTGCTAAATGTGTTTCATTACTCTCAGGTCCAAGCCCAACATTGACTGTTTCAGAGAGTAGAGAGTATAAGGTATGAAAATCCAAAATGCTTTTGTAACTTCATAAAATCTCAAGGACGCAGATTAAAAATTTCCCAATATACTGACCAGTTTCTTTCATAGAAAATAATGAAAATCTTGGAGGATTACAATATATTATAACTATTTGGGTTACTTTGCCCTACTAGGCCTTCTATTCTCTTAATAACTGAACAAGATTTGTTTGAATAAGTTTACTGATAAATATCAAAAAAGCACTTTCATAATAACCTCATTGCATGTGGAGCTATGCCAGACACAATACAAAGAAAATTAAACTGACCTGGTTTCTACTGTATAGGAACTAGATATTTAAACTTACTAACACGGAAGTATATATAGCCAGATAAAATCCATCAGGTCATCTATTGCTATTACACAGACATGAATTATATATCATACATAGTTTGAGAGTAAACGCATTTAAGTGATGGAAGACAAGGATCAGTAGTTAACTGCCATTGAGAAGAAAAGCAAGATGGTGCTCTATTTCTATATGAGCAAAGCAGTTCCAGCCAGCTTTTAAAAATATCTAGTGGGCAATTACATTGTTCTTTACAAGGTATGGAAGCAAAAGATGCTTATTACTGATAAAATAAGAAATAAAGGTCTCCTGTTTAAATTTTAAATGGTAACCAAAAGAGGAATTAAAATGATTAAATATACTAAGAAGATAGGGATACAGTCAGTGGTTTAAATCAGTGAAATCCACAAGAAAAGTAAATAAAAGGGAATGTCTTAAATAGACAAATCAAAAAACTGTTGTAAAATCCTGTTATTTAGAGATAGAGCACTAACCCCAGAAATAACAGCAGGAAAGGGATGGGGAAGGAGACTGTTGCTTATTACTCTAATAATATATTATTTCGACGTTAAAAAAAAAGTAGCAAAAATATCCTGTTCTACACAAAGTTGTCTAAAACATGATTTGTGGCCAAAAGAAATTTAGAATACAGTAGATGATAACAATACAAGTAAATATTAATATGAGAGTATTCGATAATCATGAGGCCATTAATGTTTTTTTTTTGTCCATCTGAAAAATGTGCAGGATGCCTCCAGGCATATATGTAATTGTTCTTCTCTTATAATCTACTTGGGTATATGTGAAAATTAATATCTTATATTTTGAATCCATTTCCAATTAAAAAAAAGGGTAACATTGCATCTGCAGTTGAAGAATATTGTATTTCAAATAAGCATAATGATAATATTACACTCACAAAAATTCAGACCACTTATCATAGCCTATTAAGGCTCTAAGCGATCTGGCCTTGCCTATCTCTCCAGAACGATGTTGCTTCTCACTCACTATGAACTGACCACACTGATCTACATTTTTCCTCAAACATGCAAGGCTTATTTCAACCTGAGGATTCTTCCCTAGATCTTTATATGAATGAATGAAACTTACCTTATTGGTAAATATCTGCGTTCCATAATCAGTGCCATAATAATAACCGGCTTAACATTATATTGTTATGTACAGTGCACATGTTGGCCTGAAACATTGTTAGTATTTTAAAAATGACATAATTACATGACATGTGTACAAAATGTTAATAGTTCCCTTAGAAATTTTCTCATTTAGACCTCACAACTACCTCCACAGTGGAGGAACCAAAATAGTATTATTTTCATTCTATAAATGAGCAAATTGAGATTTACAGAAGTTAAATAACTTATCCAAGATCATTTAGCTAAGCAGTGGAAAAACTGGGTGGGGTTCTTACCCAACAATTTTGAAAAACAGCCTATTGCCCTTATCATTTGATGAAAGTGACACAATGAAAACTTCTTCTTTGGGGAAGAAATTTGAAGGCTCTTCTCTCCAGTATTTGAATCACTATGGAGCACTGGGTAAACATGAACTCCCACTTTTCTTTAGTTCCTAGTTAAACAAAATGACCGTGATATTTGCCAATAATTAGCATTTGAAAAATGCTTAAATGTCCTCAGATTAAAAAGTATGATGTTACTCACAAATTTTACATATGCGTGTGTATGTATTCATTCATTTATTCAACAGATAATTAACGAGAACCTACCATGTACAGGGCACTGTTCTAGGTTCTGTGAATACATCAGTGAACAAGATACACAAGATTTCTATTTCTTTGGCTCTTTACTTCTAAAGGGAGTTAGTCTCCCTATAACATATTTGGATTATGTAAGTTTTAGTCGATATTGACATTACAGTAAAAATATGTGCAGAAAAACCCCCAAAATCTCTATAGCAGAGTATTTAAACGTATTTTTTCAACAGATTATTAAAGTTTAAAAGTAACAAGGTATTAAATAATTCCATTTTACTTCTCTTTGGAAAAAAACCTAATAGAAAATATTAAGGCTATAAATATTTAATTTTATTCAAGTAATGCATATCAGACATTCTATCAAAATTCTTTTGAGCATTTACAATATACTAGAAACTATTTAAAGATATTCCAAACTTTGATAAAAATGTTTTATCCCTATTTGTGAGATAATGAAGAAATTCCATGCTACTATGACTAATGTATATAAGTTCACTGTTCTTTTTAGGCTGGTTTCAAATGCAGTGTTAATGGCTTCTCCCATACATGTTCTAATTTTCTTTCCCTTTATGTCTTCTACCATCTTTCTACACAAATATGATAAATCCAAGATTCACCTCATCCAGGAAGCATTTTCTGCTGATCCTTTTGTTGATCTCTTTTGAGTTCCAGTTGCACTTCAATTATCAATTAACTATATATTGCCTCATATTTTTTATTCATTTTTTCTATTTAATTTTATCTCTCCAACTAGTTGGTAAGACTACTAAAAGCAGAAGCAATGATTTCTACTACTTTTGTATCCTTCTTAACAGGGTTCTAACATAGATTCTAGTTCTAGAACCAACTCACCCTTCATCTACTTGTATAACTTGTATGAGGGAAATAATAGTAACTACAGCTCCTAGAATTGTTTTGTGGATAAATCTAGGTACTGCATATATATGCTGTACATTTTGGCAGTAAGTGCTTAATATTTTAATTGTTGTTGCTTTTGTTAATACGAATAAAGCTTTGTGAAGTAGTTGATCAGGTTCATCTAAATCAGTGGTTAATGGGAATTGGTCTTTTGCAATTATGTTTGATAATACTAGTAACTTGTTATTCTTTCATCTATTAAAAGTGAATCACATTTCAAATTTCACAGCAGTAAATTGCATAATTTAAAAATAACAATAACTCTTTTACTAAAGATTATGAAGCATTTAACAATATCCTACTTTCTGTAGATTCCCACTTAATTAAATTCACAAAACAGACACTGAAAGATGTAGTCATAGTAGTATAATGTAACTAATAGCAAGCTGAGAACTGCCTCACCGTTTGTTCTGACTTCAACAAGGCTTTCCTTGGAGGTTGCTAACCTAAAAGCTTATTAGTCCTAATGTAGTTAAGATAAATGAAGTGTCAGGAAGGGTTTTGCGGCAAGTATGAAGGCCTATTTGGCTGGTAAATTTTCTCCATCTGCCAATTTAAAGAGTCCTCAACCTTTCTTCCAAAAACACTATTCTTTTAGTCTTGTGAGCACTGTAAAAGTAGTCAACTTTTAAAAAGAATAGTTATAAATCAAATTTGAAATCCCCAAAGTGCTCTTGCTGCTTGTTGGCCAAATCTAGTATATCTTCGAATATTTTCCTCTCATTCCATGTCACTGACATTGCTTCCAAGACCAAAAATTTTTCTGAGCAAAAGTCCTGATGGCCACTCTTGCAAATTCATCATAATCCAAGGTTGTGTAGCAATATGATGTGGTGATGTTTTGTCACAAAATCATCGTAATTGATGTGACTATCAACATGAATATAATGTGAAAATAAATCATCGTGTGAACAGTTTAAAAATGTGATGACAATATGTTAAAACTGTACAAAGGCAAGGTGGAGACTTTTTTAGACACAAAAAGCAAGATTCTAGAATTCAGAATGAGTCTCCAAATACAAAAATAGTTGGAAAATTTATCTTCACCCAAGGTTTCAACTTCCATTAACAACTTACTCAATTCCTGGGCTACACACGATATGACTCTGCTCTCACCAAAGAATAGTTATAGCAAAAAGAAGATTGAACTGTGAAACCCACATCTGGCATTACTGAATCAAGAAAAAAAAGTTTGACCAAAATGAAGACAGTCTTTTTCTCACTCAAATCAAATTCCTTCTGTAAACTCCACCTTTAGCTTGTCATGGCACTTAGCCACTTCGGTTTCAAAATAGTGACCACTTGAGAGATAAAACACAAAGCTACCTTTGGATAAACAGAATTGGGTTTACTCTACACATGAGAAATAGTAAAACAATGAGCAAATAAGGGAAATCAAACATTCTCTCTAAACCATGATCAAGATTCTATTTTAATTCAATTAACATTAGAGCTTTATTTTAATTAAATTTCTAGAGATTGTGTATTATAATAGATCTAGGAACTTGTTTAATAAAACTAATAATGTGCTCTTCAGGTATGAGATTATTTCAGAAAATATGTCTAGAATTTATCATTGCTGTCATAACATTGGATTATATATTTTAATTCTGTTTATTTAGTTTTTAATTGCTTTCTATTCCCAAATGTCATTGTTCCATTACTCACTCCTAGCTGAAACACAAACACACATTTTTACAATAAATTAATGCTAAGAAACCATTCTTGTTAGATTTATTTTTAGTACCAAGGCTCCTACTTTTAGTAGACATATGTTTAGCTTAAATTTAAATAATTAAAAAGTTTCACTATTTCAGATTTTGTCAATGTATTTCATATAACCAATTAATAATCAATATGATATTTATTTTGCAAGCTTGATAGTCAGAAAAATACAAGGAGTTGCAAAAAAAATTAGATCAAGACAGATAAACCTAATAATAATCCACTGAAATATTCTTAGTTGCCAATATTTTATCTTGAAAATAAAATATTTTTGTAGGTCTCCTACTAACTAGCTGTCCTCAAAAGAGCGAGCCCTGATCTCAGCAAATAGGAAAACTACATGCTGTTCATGGTTGTGGTATGACAATTATGCCTCTCTACAATTAGGTCAAATGAAGACTGCTATTCTTTCCCCCTGGTTTATCTCAAAAGCATATTCCATAAGAACAGAAGGCATGTAATATGAAAGGAACAGCCAAACAACAGGACCCCACCTTCCAGGATCCAGACAGCAGCTGGCTAGCCAGCCCCAAAGAGACATGCTTTTCAGTTCTTGTTTTAGAGAAAATATTTTGCACCTTTGCTTGTTAAGCATTTAATATCTTTTGTTTATATGTATTATATGCCAAGGATCCCCTCTGCATATGTCTTTTCAAATTAATTGAAGCCAACGACTCCATACTAATATTTATCACTTTGTTAAACTCTATCTTGCTGGGAAGTTGGAATTTATTAGGGATTTTAAGTTTCAACCAAATATTGATGCAGCTGCTCCCTCAAGTTTTAGGGTAAGTTAAAATTGTGTGTTTTGGAGAATGAACATTGATGGTGTTCAGCTTTCTACCTATGCTTTCCTTCCATATCTAAACACTTTTATTTAGCTTTTTATTTTAAATGAACATGTCACATATTTTTCAGAAGTGATAAGATTATTAATGAAATAGCCTCTAAGGCTGACTGGCATCCACTAACTGGATTTGGCAAAGAGTTTGCTGTGCAGCATGGTAGGGGGAAGGTAAGGGAGGAGAGAAGGGTCAAACAAATGTTAAAAGCATAATTAGTAGAATTCACTGCACTCAAAGCTATGTATAAAATGAGTACATGGATTGTAATTACTTGGGAAGCAATTAGACAAGATGAATTTTTGAAAAATTAATGACATTGTAGATTTTACAATATTATATTTGTAATTCAAAACCAGTTTCATTTCATTCACACATTAACTTTGCTCTTAAAAAACACTGTGATCTAATCCTTTAATCCAGAGACCTAAGAAAGAGTGAATGTTATGAGAGTTCAGAGAAGAGAATATATCCTCAAAACAACTCCAAATATATCTATTTCATATACAGAAATTGCTAAAATACACCCTTAATGCTATATCTCCTTTATAAAATGTTTCATATTTTTAATAGTTTTTATGGTAGTCTAATGCATCTTTAAAGTGAGCTTTTGGAAGATGTTGGTCATATCTTCTCTGTACCATGTAAGCTCACCTAAGAACTAGTTAATTTTGTGGATCCTCAACAATGATTTGCGAATAAAGATTATAATGTATTTAAACAGTGGCATCAATCTCTTTTGGAACGATCTAGAAGTGATTCAGCAGGCCCATGAACATGAATCCCATAGTGAAAAAAAGGAAGCTGGCATTAAAAACAAAAACTGCAGGCTAGAGAAAAAAACTTTTAGTAAGAACAAGATGGCTTAAAATAGTTTATACAAACATGAAATGAGTTTTGTTTGGATTCTAAATTTGCAGTGAATTTACAATCCATCCTGCTCCAAAATTCCTCTTTATAAGATGTACAATTATGCTGAATGTCTCATTATTCCGAAGACACTCAAATAGCCGCCAATACCATCCACCTTAAAAAAAATTGTTTTAAATATATACATAAATTTGGTACTCAAAGTTCAGTACCAATACCACTTCATAGAACCAGGCACCTCAGTTTCAACCTACAACTCCCAAATTGTTTCCGTTTCTACACCACTGCAACTAACAATCCTGCCAGACTGCACAAAACCATCCAGTGGTTTTGTCTGATGTGGAAAAAATCCATGAGGGACTAGGAGGTACCACCAAATTCCTGCCAGGATAAAGATCTAAGTGGTTGGGCTAGAAATTGGTGCCTTAATCCAATACATCACCTTATTTCCATTCTCTATCTTTTTGAGTAAAAATGATTTTTACCATGGTAATTCTATATTTATCATTCAGAAAAAAAAAAAACTATTTTGTATGAAGTAATGGTAGTGTACCTGAAAGAATCTTTCCAGTAGATTTTGAAAGAGCTCATTTTTATAATGTTAAAATTTTGGCTGCATAATGATCAACAAGTTATAAAACGAGACTATAGTTGGCTGAAGAAAACATGAAGCTAGCCTGTCAGGAGGCTGAGTGCTAGTCCTGATGCTACCAGTAACTAGTTACATTCTCTTTGGCTAGTCATCTCACTGTGCCATAATTTCCTCATACTGGCTCTCTCAACTTTATAGCACTGTCAGGAGAGCTGGATGAAATACTCTACATGAACAGAAAAGTACTTAATGAACTTAATAAACTAAATCAAAATAAAATAACTTCATTTTTGTTTTTTGTGTTTTTTTACCCAGAAAGAACTCTGTCATGAATATTATTTGTCCTCTAAAAATAACTATTCAAGGCTAAGTATATACATTTCTGAGACTGTTTCCTAAAAAAAAAAAATTAAATCTAGGGAAGTAAACATACTGCTCAAAATCATATTCTATAGATATTTATTATATTAATTCAACAATGGGAAATAGAACTTGAAGAGTACTTCACATGTTTTAGATGAAAGTTACTATAATAGCAGGAATTACTGGGCTCAATTCTTTCAATCACACATTTTTCTTCTCTCTTGCTAACCTTTGATTGACTTCAGAAGAGATTTCTGTCTTTAGTGGTGGGAGAGACAAACACAACTCAGTCTACAATTTTCACTCCAGGAGAGAAGTCATTCGTAAATGTAATTTTAAACCCAAATTGAGCTATCCTATTTCAGTAGAGAACTTTTTTAAAAAGTTACTTATAAATATCACTGAATGAAAACAATTTGTTTCTGAAATTTGGCATCAAAGAATGTAGACGGAATAAATAACAAATCTGTTTTTCCAAAACCTAAAAGGTAAAATTAAACCAACTAGCCTTTTCCCATGGTATTGTATAATATCTGGAATTTATAAAGATGTACCCAAGACAATGAAAGAGCCCGTCACGGTTCTGATTCATCATATCTTAAACTATATTCAAACTAATTTTTACGTAGTTATTTATTGTAGTCTAGTTCTTTGAATACATACCAATCCATGAATAAAAATATTATAATTTTCATATAAACAATGCTCCATCTTTCTGAAGAAAAAAATAAAGAATACTGTAGTATGTTAGTGATAGAATCTCAACATACACTGCTTCAAATGCTGATTTTTCTATTTTTCTACTTTTAAGTTTATATGGTAAGACACTAAGATGGTTTAATCTATGGACAACAGGTTGTAACAAGAGTTTCAACTTCTTTTATGCTAGGAAAATTGTATGTCCCTTATGCCTAGACTGCAAATAATGCAATTTTTAAAAAATTTAAAGTATTAGCAAAGTAAAAGACAATTTTAACATTAACATAATTTTTTAAAATCCTTATCTTCTCCCCACCCCCCAAATGATAATTTCTGGTATAAAATACAAAGATCATTGTTAATTCATTTCAGACCAATACTTATTCTTCTCTTTGGCACTGAGCATTTCAACATCTTGAAAATGCATTTGAGCTTATTTTACTATTATTGACTCCTTTCATCAAATCTAAAAAGGGGTTATACATAATCCACTAAATGAAAATACTTTTTGGAAGCATTGCTTAGTGGACTTCTGTGCTGTGTAACATATTCAATTAAGGGTAAGAGACTTTTAAATAATCTTTAGGGAAAACGACCTGCCAAACAACACAATGTTCATGGTAAGAAAATTATCTTTGGGATTTATAATTTCAAATCAAAATAAATCATCAGCTATTCAGAAAAAATAGTTTTCTATGTCAAATAAAAATGTTAACATCATGAAAAGCTTGTACCTAACTATGAATCATTTAGAAATCATCCCAGAATATTTCCATTTGATCTAAGCCATAACTTAAAGTTCTCAGAGCCAACTGAGAGCTACCTTCACAATCTGTTATAAACTTAGCAAAACTGAAGTGCAGAAAGCACATGAAGATATGATAAGGACTCTGGTGTTCTGAACTCCTGTCACCTTGCCAAACACAGTTCACCATCTAAGAAGCCAACCTCTCTGTGTTTGGAAGAGGCATAAATAATCCTCAATTTAACTGCAGGACATGGTTCTCTCTCTTCAAATATTGATGTGAAAGGCTTTTGGCTAAGTACAAGGACTATTTATCCCTGGAGAAACTGCAGCTGTGAGAGTTGACCTCAGCCTTTTAAGACCAAAAGATTCTGTCTGGGAAAATGACTTACTGATTATCAGAGTTAGCCAGAATAAAAGGCCCCAGTCTTCAGAGCTTCTTCACTGAATAATTGCTCTCTTTTAGTATATTTAATATACCATGGAATACTGATATGCTACACAACTCCAGAGGATAACACTCATAGAGAATATAATAAAGGTGTGGCCTCTGGAGTTTTGAAACTTAGCTGTGCTATCACCATCATCATTAAAGCTCTCTTGCTTCCTTGCTAAGTTCTTGATCATGGAATCCTGATTTATTTTGATACAGTCTACTTATTGTAGATATGCTGTCCAGATCAGACCACATTACCAGTTTATAATTCTTGCCAGGCTACGCAAGATCTGCATCTCTTATAACCAACAACACCTATTCCTGCCTTTTAAAAAGGGGTTTTTCTTGTTCAAGGCAGAAACAGAAAGAAATTCTGCTTAACATCTGTGAAAATCAAAATAAATGGTCATCCATGGGAAACAGTAAAATGTGGTAGAAAGACCACTGGAGTCAGGAGATCTACCATTTATTAATAATATGCCTCAGATCACTCATCTATAGATAAGGAACAATAATATGCAATAACATAACTGTCTTAACCATGCCATAGAATTATTATAAGCACCAGAAAATATGCCAATGTGCTCTATAAGCTGAAATGTAGTATGCAAATATTATTTGTAAATAGGTAAACTTTTAATGGAAAAGTCTCCTCAACATTAAGTGAACAGAGCAATGTTCAATACGTTATTTGGAATAAAATGTCTAAGAGTCTATTTGGTCTAAGAACCATATTCAGAGTGTCTGTTTTTAGATGTTTCATTTTTTTAGGCAAAACTACTCCAAATCTGAATTAGGGAAGCATGCAATGTAACTTCTTTCTACAAGGTAGAATAAAGATTATTCTACTCTGGCAGCTGAGTAAAATGATGCTTCGATCACTACCGATTTTTCTGGCCTTGTGGATTTATACTTTAAAACTGTAACTCTGCTATATAAGATGTGCGAGACTCTCGTATATACAACTAGTGTCTGTTTTAATCTAGTTTCAACAAAATCCATGTTCCTAAAGCTATCATCTTACTGATCCCATATCTTCACAAACAGGTAATAGATTTAAGGTCCAGATTATTCTAAGTGTTAAATCAGTAAAATCTAAATTCAATTCATCTGACTGCCATTCTTGCGGTCAATACGAGTTCCAGAGGATAACCCAGCCCCACACTCCTCGTTCCCCGCCATGTTCAGTAGTAGCGCCGCTCTGTTCTATAAATACTGTTGCTTCTGGATGACTTTCAAGGAAAGGCCAAAAGAAAATAAATTATAGTAGTCTATCCAAGAGGCAAAAAAAAAAAAAAAAGCATGAATAACAACGAAGACAGATTCTCCCCCCTTAAGCTTCCATTCCAAGAAAAAGAATGGTGGTTGGGGTAGAAGGGCTTTTTTAATATAGGCCAGTTAAGGTATGAGCCAGGACAAAAAAAATGGAGAATTATGCCTGACATCAGAATCCTCCAACATATTGCAAATATAATCATGGAGTTCTACTAAAATTAATATTCCCATGAACAAACTGAATTAAAATAAAATAAAAAAACTGAATGGCAATTCACTGTTCTTATTCAATATTCAGCATATACAGAATGATGTTACAAAGAAGTGATTTAACACAGTGGTCCCCAACCTTTTTGGTACCAGGGACAGGTGCTCCTGTGAGAATCTAATGCCTGATGATCTGAGGTGGAGCCGAGGCGGTGATGCTAATGCAGATGGCAAATACAAATGGAGCTTCACTTGCTCACCCTTCGCTCACCTCCTGCTGTGTGGCCCAGCTCCTAACAGGCTTCAGACCGGTACCAGTCTCTAGCTCCAGGGATTGAGAATCCCTGAACAGATTAACAATATTCGTCAAGGTGAGAGAGACTCAGGTGAAGCTTCTATATTAATCTTTAAGAAAAAAACCTCTTTGAGTTGGAATAAATCACCTTTGATAATCCAACTCCAGAGCCTTAAATGAGAACATGGATCAGTAGATCTTACACTTACTGTGGGTAATATCCCTAAAAAGTGTAATGTAAAACTAAAATGTATATGTTAAGTCTGATTTTTCCATAATTACAATGTTAAATTAGGTTTGAAGAATTTATTCCCCGACTGCTGTCAACCCTCAGCTGTCAGTCCTCTTTGGGAATTACTCTGTTGTATAGATCACCTTGTCCAAGATCATACCAGCTCCTAGAGGCAGCTTACATCAGATGAAAGATCAGTCAATGGATAGTGCCAAACAGCCTCCTTCCTGGGAAAGGCTGAGGCCTTTATTCTGACTGCATCACATCCTTATTGCTCCTTCAGCCCAATCCTGTTTGTTTCCTTCCCCCTACAGGAATAAATCCTAAAATTTCTTACAAACATCCTGCATATCAATCCTGCTTCCTGGGGAACCAACCTGTAACTGCTGTAGATAAATTAAACAGGATTACATATATAAATCAAGTAAGATGACATATGTAACCAATCACATAAAATTCTATTTAATATCATACTATATCATATTCTTCTGCCCAAAATTCTTTTTCTTAATTCAGGCTTTATTTTTATTTTTTAAATAAGCAATCAAGGGATGAAAGTCTAAATTGAGAAGGTTTAGAGGGCAATATTTTGAAAGAAAAGATTTAATAAAGATAAAACAAGGTCATTTAATTTTTTAGGGTTGGTGCTAGTATGTCTATTCTGTCTCCTAATTCTAATTTCACATTTCCCTGTAGTAAATATGGTTATCAGAAATCAATTTGTTTAAGATGAGAAAGTCCTTTTGCTTATTTACTTTATCATTTTGGATCCTGATGTTACTAAAGCACATCTGCTTTCAGAATGCAAAAACCAACTCAATTGGTCTGAAATTTATTAGTCTTGAATAGTTTATCACTTGTTGTTTCACAGTGTCACTCAATGCCCATTTCACTCCCTCTTTCACTTGCCTTCCTCTACTACAGAGACCAGACAACGAAAATACTCTCAGGCATGTTACACAATTCTAGACAATAAGATACAGGCAAAAGTCGCTGGTGGGAACTTCCCTATTTGTAGGGAGTGGGAGGAAGTCTCACAAAAATGACATTTTAATTCTTCTTTCTGCCTGGAATACAAAGACAATGCCTGGAATTGCAGCAACCATACTAGGTCTGAAGCAACAAGAAAGAGAATGAAATCCACACGCTACGTATAGCAGAGTAGAAATGTAGAAGGAATCACAACACCTGCTCCTGAACTCTAGACTTCTTGTTAAAAGAAAAAAAAATGACTTAAACCAGTAAAGGATATATTTATATTTGGTTTTCCATTATATTCATTATTTAATAATAGGAAGCATGTCTTGTGCTAAGAAAAACAAACTTCTAACGTTAAATCATATAAAGAATTTATCACCAAGTTTTTACATAGGGACACTGAATAATATTTTCTTTGCATGCCTCCCTGAATTAGACTACGTGTTAAGAAAGGTCAGGGACTGGATCATATTCACCAACTTAGTATAACGTCAGTTGAAAGGAAGGAAAAAAGGACTAGAGGAAGGGAAGGAAACTGAGGTAGAGAGAAACTGAAAGGAAACACACAGCTATCAACTGGGTCATTGAAAGTTCTATTACTTAGTTTAATCTAATTTGATGTAAAATAAAATCGATCCTAATAGGTTAACTTTTAGTTAACATGTCTTTTTGGATAACCCTTTCTAAAACTTCAAGAGTGGGGTTGCTAAGAAACATCATTTGTGCAGGTGTTCTGTGTTGCTGACAAAACAAAAATCTTTGTTATAGATACTAGAAAAAGTCAATGTTTTGTTATGAAAAGTCAAGCCTCATATAGTCTTGTCTAGTTGATAAACCACCCCACTTATGCAGTGACCAACCATAAAAGCTCTTATAGAAAAAAACAGAGGTACCCCTTAGGAGGCAGTTTTGTATCTGTTCAAATAAAGTTAACTTAATAACATATTTCTAGAATGTTGCTTTGTTTGAATAGTCTAAATTCCATAGTGAAGCCAATAACAGTTTGATTTTCTGTCATCGTTCTGTTGGTCCTAACTAAACAATCAAATACCCATTTAAGCAGTAAGAGAGGATTTTACTTGTATACAGAGTATGACTTTCATCAGCTATGACACAGTAATTTCATAATCTGAATTAACCTTAAACTATAAGATAAAGTACTGGATTAAAAAATAAACTACCTTTCAAATCCAAAAGTCCATTCTAATTATGCCAAAAGATGTATAAATGGGATAAATTGTTATTTTACAATCCATATATTATAACCTTACATAGAGGTAGCTAGAGTAGGGTAGGTACCCCATGGGCTTTAATATTCTAAACTAAATAACAGGTTGAACCAATGAAGTTGTCTACTTGCCTTACAAAAGTGGCCATTTCAAGTGGTTTTAACAAACAGAAATTCAGAAAGAATTTTTTTTTTGCTAAGCATTCAAATCTTCCTTATGTTCTTAGCAGCTGAGCTATTAATCTGTTATGCTTCATTTTAAAAAAATAAAATAAACACTAGAATCTGAATTAAGTCAACTGAATTAGTCAACTCAGATTTTCTAGAAAACAACTAATACATCAAGAAAACTTAAGCACCCACTAAATAGCTTTATGACTTCTAAGAGTGAATATTAAAATCTTTTGACATTTTATTTAATCAAACTAGTAATAGAATAAATATTAAATACTTTAAATGAGGCATATTATTAACAAATTATACAAATATAACCTAGTTGGATTCTTTTCAGCTTAAAACTTTCTACATTGGCACATTTTCTCTTTTTGTGATTAATTCTGCAATAAAATAGTAATTTTAGAGATCATCTGAACCAGCAAAAGAGTACACTCAGATTTCACAGCTGATAATAAAACTAACTTTTTAGGGAAATAAATATGCTCTTAACCAATATGTTCAAAAGGGAAAGTTCTGCATGAAAACCAAATGGACAGTATATACTCTTCTGGGAAAATAAATTTATATTCAAAAGTCAAGAAGTCCCAAAGTCTATATTTTCACACACAAAAAAAAATAATAAAAAGTTTTGGCTTAAGCACTGCAAAGTTCCAAAAATAATCATATGTCCACATGCACTTAAAACAGTTTTACTGTACAAATTATGTCAAATATTTGGTAGCCTAACTGACTGATCTCCAAAATGTAACAGGCCATAGAAAAAAAGAAAAAAAAAAAAAAAAAAAAAAGGGAAGGGGTGTATTCCCCCATGAAAGACTTATACATATTTACATATATAAATATACCAGAAACCAAGATTAAGAGGAAAGGGAACAGTGTTTAAAATAAGATACAACCTTGATCTGATTTTAATCATTAAAAAAACTGAATTTGTCCATTAAAACAATAGCATTAACACAGGTACTTAAATGGAACCTCTTTGGAGAAAGTGACAGAGACAAGCATTTACTACTCTCTCTCTTTTTAATTTCCTTTTATTACAGCAGGTCCTCAGGGCATTGAGAATATGCTCTGTGACATATGCTTAGCAAAGCAAGCACTTTGTGATCCCCAGATTCTTCCTATTTCACATGGCTAAGTTGCCCCTTCATTCTGACATTTGATATTCTCAAAAAGGTAGGCAATGGGATTTCAGATTGCTAAACAAGCTGGAAAGACATATCACTATCTTTTAACTATTCCCTAAAAGCACTAACAGCACACACTCCAATGAGCTATCTCTGCACAATCCAACAAGATGATCCAGCCTGTACTAAAATCTCATTTAAGAATGATCATGATAAGACAATAAAATACTAATAAATACACAGATATGGAAAAATTTAACAAACTATTCTCTCTACATTGAACACCATATACCTATGTGTGCTCTGCTTTTGTAAATTTTTTCAGGGAAAAGTTGGGGTTAGGGAATGGTCAAAAAGAAGAATCAAAGAATAGAGTCAGCATCTGTATTAGTTTCCTGTGGCTGCAGTAACAAAGTACCACAAACTGGGTGGCTTAGCAACAGAAATTTATTGTCTCACATTTCTAGAGGGTGGAAGTTTGTAATCAAGGTGTCAGAGGAGCCATGCTCCTCAAACCTGCAGGAGAGAATCCTTCCTCGCCTTTCCTAGCTCCTGGTATTTGCCAGAAATCCTCGGGGTTCCTTGGCTTATGTAGTCCTGGGCTTATATCATTTGCTTATATCATTCCCTGCTATTCCATATAAGTTAAGCTTATCTTTCTGAATATAGTATAAACTCTTTGCAGATAAGGCCATTTTCTTATTTGTGTATTCCCCAGAACAGAAAAAAATATATATAGTGATGAACTTGTGCATATAAGGATTACCTTAAAAAGGAATCTCATTAGAACAAAATGACATACTCTTTTTGTAAAATCAAGTCCCAACATCTATTTTTTTAAATAACATTTTTTTCCAGATTATAAAATCTATATTTTCATTAGGAATATCTGGAAATTACAGGCAATCATTAAAAAGTACAAATAATTCACCAAATAATCACTATGAATATTTGGGGCATTTCTTTCTACTCTTCATTTCAACCCGTGTAATGGTAAATGAAAATCATTTTCTCCATTTCTAAAAGGCAAAGAGATCATTTCCCCCTCTCCTCCTTTTGCTCAGAATTTCCTTGAAAACATAGTGAATCTAAGTCCTTACTCATATCTTTGGAATATAGATAAATCTCTCTAGGGTTTGAACCCTGCCTTTACCCCTATTTTTACAGCAGAGAGATATATGCAAGGTTGCAGGTCAAATAACCTATAGAAATGTAAATATGTACTGCCAGAATTAACTAGGGGCTCTTAAGAGTTATACAGAGACTATCATAAAGTGCTAAGAGAAATTCTTCTTTCCTCTTCTTTGCTATATAAATTATGTGAGATTTCATCCTAGTTTTGTAGTCTCTAGCAGGTTACTTATATGCATATATTCTACTATGCTTATCTACAAATTAATCAGTTTTCTTTCTTTTCTACTTTATTGTGGAGAGGACTCTTTGTTGGTAGGATTTTCATTTTCCCAACACCTGACAGACAATGACGTCTCTCTCCCTCTCTCCTTCTAACTCTCCCCTGTATACATACACACACTTACAATATGTATCTTTGAAATAAAAATGGGACCACACATAGGTACCTGTGTGTGTTTATACACATAATTATGTATAATTATTACAAATGTGCAACAAATGTACAATACATACACCTGCCTTTTCACGTAAAGTTAAATCATGAGCAATTTTTACGTTGACATTTTCGAATTCCTAATATGTTCACTACACTATTCAGCAGCGTGCTGGAGTCAGTTCTTACTGGTTCTTGAAAGCCAATAACATACATGTCCTCCCAATTCCTTGTTCAGTGACTTCATGTCAATAGCTTGAAATAAGCCATTGTAGGAATATTTACATCATGGAAAATCTAAAACTGTTACAAATCAGAGTGCTTTTTTCCTTCCAGGGACCTGTTTCACCAGAACACCTCTGACCATACTATTCAGGTTCTGTACTTTCTTTTTTCAATTTAACTACACAGCTTCCAAATTAATCCACAGCAGTACACATACATTTAATAATAATCACACTATAGTAGCACTCACTATATAGTGGAAACATAACTCATCATTTCTGATATTTCACTAATTTAATGGGCAAAAAAAATTTTGCATTCCCTTTACTACTAGTATAATAGAACATTTTCCACAAATTTTTAAATGGTCAAATAAAGAAAAGCAAATATGGCAGCTCTACATGAGGGTTAGAAAGGCAAATATTATTGTATTAAAGATTAAATTTGGCCATTAGCTTCTGGATAGCCAAAGCAATATGGTAAATATAAATGATTGTATCATTTTTGTTGCCGATAAAAGAAAATATACCAATCCGTTTAAAGATACAAATTTTTCCTAACAGAAATTCTTCATAAGAAAAAGTGTGTGTTTTTTTTAATTATCATAGGAAACTTCATTCAGGTAAAGATGAAACGTTACCTTGATAATAGTTTTATAGGTACAGAGTAAAAGAGTCACTTAATAAGGGCCATTCTGTGGGGGAGTTAAGGCTATTTTCAAATTGGAAGACATTTATTGAGTGTTCACAATGAATCAGGCTACCATGACCCAGATATGGTAACACATCATACTCCTCAGAATACACTTATATAAATCTAGGGACTGGATAACTAGCAGCTCCCTTGAACTATTTTCTTGAAAAATCACTTATATCAGTTAGACTTTTTGTTTTTTGATACACAGACAAAGTTTGGCATCTTAGAAAAAGCCAGGAGCACTGGTACTCCATGCTTCTAACTAAAGGAAAATCCAAAACTTTTGGATTTTTTAATAATATAAAGAGCCATAGCAGTACTTTCACCTAGATGGTAAGTTAAGAGTATCTGCAAACAAAGCTAAGATTTTTATCAAGAAGAAGCTGTGAATCCACTGATTAAAACTTCCAAAAAATGTTTAGAGAAGGTGTTAGTTGTCACCTGCCTTAGATATATTAAAAGTCTCAATATTGCTCCTATGGAATATCTGATTTGAGCCACATAGTTTCCCGAACAAGTTGAATTCTAAAGGGACTCATTTGAAATTGAACATTTATATTTTGGGTTGTGATTATCACATTCAATTTTAATTTCTATATGTTGATGTTGAGCCATCAGGTTGCATTCCAGCATAAAATACTTTGAAGTCATTCCATTATACTTATTATACAATCCAGTTTCCTTCCTATAACTCACGAATAGGACTGGCTACACAATTTGCAGGACCCAATGCAAAATGAAAATGCTAGGCCCCTTGTTCAAAAATTAAGAATTTCAAGATGGTGACAGCATAGCATTAAATAAAGCACCAAGCCTTTCTAAGAGTGAAGCCCTGATACTTGCTTGATGTCCAACCTCATTTCACTGGTGTCATCTCACTTCTGATCCAACAGTCTCCGTCCTGCCTCAGGGCATATACTATTGCTAGGACTGAATAATTCTTCCCTTTGCCTTTCATAAGTGACCTCTTCTCATCTTTTAGGTGTCTGCTTAAATGTCACTCCTTAGAGAGGCCTTTCCTGACCACCCTCACCTAAGTATGTGCCCTATTGTTTTCTTTCATTGCATTTTGTTTTCCCTGCATAGACTTCATAATAATTAGTAAATTTGTATTTGTTTACTGGTTTATTGCCTGTCTTTCCTTCTCAAAATATTACCTCCAAAAGTACAGATTGCATGGATGTTTTATTCGTGAATATAAACTAAGTGCCTTGCACAATGCCTGGCATAAATAAATACCAATAAATATTAGGGACAGCAATGACAACAAGCTAAAGTCGGACAGACCTAAACTTAAATCTCAGCTCTGCCCTTCTCTACCTGGGTAACCCTAAGTAAGTTTCCTGTGTGCCTCAGTTTTCTTAAAGAGAGGATAACAAACTAGAAAATTGTTATGAAGTTTAGATGAATTAATATATATAAAGTGCTTAGCATAGCACTGTTTCATACTATTACTCAGTAAAAAATTAACTATGATTATCATTTCATTATTATACTTACTGTCATTTACATTTTTATTATTTCTTATATTACTATTTATGAGTCATCCTTCCTCTATGAAAATCAACAACTTCTCACAATGAATTCTGATTCCCCCAAAATTTTAAAAGCAACAGGACAGAAGGATGCTCATTCTTCCTATTTGCTATGGCATATCATGTCTAATTATGAAGTAGTTTACAAAGAAAGAGGCAAATACAGCCAATGTTATAATACCTGAGAAGAAGTTGTCGGAACTTAAAAATTACCAAAAAGAATAATGTAGCGTGTGAACTATCTCAGAGTAAAAGCACTGCCCAAATGCAAGGTTCATCATTGTGGTCGATCACAATTTACCACTACTCATCTTGGCTGAGCATGGAAAGGGCAGTAATAACCAATATGTTCAGAGAAAAGAGAAGCTGTTTGTGGCAAACTTTTATCAGAACCTCTCCAGCCTAATATTTGAACATTTTAACCATATAAGCTCTTTACTTTACTAATTAAGCTATAATAGTAACAGAGCTGTGAGTGCTCTACAAAGAATTACACCAATGGTTTCTTAGCCACATCTTTAGATGTTTTTCCTCTGATTGAATTCCAACTCATATATTATTATTATATCATGCCTGACATTGAAAATATCCCAGATTTAATTTTTTAAAAAAATATTGTTTGTTAAAGTAGGGAGATGAGTACATCTATTCTATTTTTTTATGTGTTTGAAAATTTAAATTTAAACATCCTGCTTTACTGGATATTTAAGTTGTATCCAATATTCTTATATTATAAATAACATGGCAATGAATATCCGTGTACACATATTTGTTTATGTCCTTAAAAGGGATTCCTAGAAATATACTCGATGGGTCAAAAGGTATATAACTGTTTAAAGTTGTTTATTCACCCTGACAGAATGCCTTTCAGTAATGTTATACCAATTTACATTACCAAACATAGGGTATAGGAGGGCCTAGGATACAACACCTTAACAAGCACTGACCATTAGCCTTTTTATTCAACATCTTTATAATCATTGAGTAGTAACTTTTTGCTCCTGATAAGTACAAAATGGTTATCGGGAAACAAAGATATTTCACCGGATTTGTTATGAAAGGAAGAACGAAAATGCAAGCCAGTTTATATTTTAGTTCTTTGGAAATTGTACAATTTTGAAATTATCTCATGTTGGCCTTCTATGGTATCTGAAATTCCATTAGAAAAGTCTTTCTTTGGTTCAAAATATGGGGCGGTATGTTTGATAAACGACATTCATTGATCTCAGCATAGGTGATCTATTAATTTTAATAAAAATATTTAGTGCTACAAAACAAATCCTAAACTGTTAGTCTGAATTTTAGATTTAAAGCTAGAAAACTACCTTTATACATTAGATATCTCGACATACATATATTATTACCCTTAAACACAAAAATATATTCATCTGCACTCCATTTAAAGCATATTCAAAATAAGAGATAAAATTTACCTCATAGATTAGCTAATTCCTTCATTCTTCATAACTGGATAGTCAATATCACATTTTAAAATCTTTATAATTCCATATCCAGCACAGGACTAGAATTTCATGCTTTATATATGGTTACACTGTGACTTTTAAATCAAAGGTTTGAAATGCCTGACAGGTTGACAGTGAGGTCATTGTAAACTTCAGATTCATGGTTAGGTCAAGCCAACCTTATGTCTGAGTGATGGAACAGGGCACTGGGCTGAATGAATAAGTTTCTTACTCTCCAAATAGGTAATCATCAACAGTTTTAAAGTAGTGACATTTATAGTCTCAGAGGGTGGTGAAGAAGGAGAGCATCAATAACTCATTTGATGTGCACCTCATGTGGATTAAACTCATGGATTACTCTGGAAATTTCCACACTGTGGTTTGTTGGTTAATCTTCCGGCCAAAAAAAGAAAAAAAAAAAGTGTAAATTACCATATGCTACCATGTAAAAAAAAGACTATTCAGTGAATTGGAACAACAGTGAACTTAAATAATATAGCACTCTCCAACCTTAGAATAACTATCTCAGTTTTGAGACCAAAGAAGAAAATAAATGAATGACAGCTTTTTGTACAATAACTGTTCTAAGACTGTTACATTAAATATAACCTGCAACCCAATCCTTCTCACTCGTCTAACTACTGCCCTCTGCATCTAAGGGTTCTCCTAAACCTCCCTTCTGAATGTGTGATTTGATGTAAGTTATCTAATTGCATCTTAACCTTCTCATCTGTAAAATGGTAAAAATAATATCAATTTATTAAGGTTGTTCTAAGAATTAAATCTGACAATGTAGTGTGTCTCATCCTGGGAAGTCCACAAACTCCTCCTGATCAAGGGTTTGCTGAATATATATATATATCAGTAAATATTATTATATAATCAGTAAATATATACATAATCAGTAAATATACATATAATCAGTAAATATATACCTATATAATACTGACTACATATATATATACACATATACATATACATAAATATATATGTGGCTTACAATTCATTATTGTACTTAATTATTTTGGTCTTTAATTGGTTCCATGTTGGCCAATGTAAATCCCTTTGAACGGGGTTTTAGGTTCTTGTTACATGATACCATTAAGTTTTTGAGCACTGACCTTAACCTACTCCAGAAAATGGTAATTTTCCTAAGGAGCCTCTAGGTTCTCCTTTTCTTTACAAAGTTAGATTATTTCTAATTCTTAGAATTTAAATATCACTTTTAACAGGTTCTAAAACATTGATGCAGCCAACATTACAAAACTGCTTAATTTCAGATTTAAAAGTTTAATGTCTTAATTCTGAAGTAACTTTAGAGTCACCCAAGACATGATAATCATAAATTTTTAAATATTACATTTTCTATTTCTTTCTAAGTTGTGTAGAATCTCAGGATGTGAGTAGTGTACTCTAAATATTTCCTTCCAACTGCCAAATTTTCTCAACATTTCAAATTGGCAATGCTTTCCTTTTTTTCCCATTTAAAATTGATTTTAAAAATGTTCTCATATATCTATTATTTTACAGTCATTTATTTAAAATCAATCTTGAAAATTAGTTCAAACATTAAAGAAAAAAAAGTATTTAACAAACTATCTTTTCTTCAGGGAACAAACAGACAGTGAGATAAAAAAGAGTGTCTTCTTTATTATTCTTTTGGCTTAAAGTGTTACATCTATTAAATATATAGATAGTCAATTATTTGCAAGATTGTTTCATTGAGGTTGAAGGAAAAAACGTCATTACAAACTCCTTTTGAATATTCCTGATGAATAAAGATGCAAAAATTCTCAACAAAATACTAGCGAACAAAAACACAAGCACATTAAATGGATTACATGCCAGATTAAGTCAGCTTCATCTCTGAGATGCAAGGATAGTTCAAAGTACACAAATCAATAAATGTAATAAGTATAAAAGATAAACATCATATGGCCATCTCAATAGACGCAGAAAAAGCATTTGACAAAGTTCGACATCCTTTCATTATAAAAACTCTCAACAAACTGGGCGTAGAAGAAACATACTTCAACATAATAAAGGCCAATATAACAAATATGACAAGCCCACAGCCATATCATATTCAATGGTGAAAGGTTAAAAGCTTTTCCTCTAAGATCAAGTACAAGACATGGGTACTACATTCATTCTCACCAATCCTACTCAACATAGTAATGGAAGTCCTAGCCAGATCAATTAGGCAAGAAGAGGAACAGAAGACATACAAATCAGAAAAGAAGAAAGAAAATGTCTCTATTTGTGGATGACATGATCTTGTATATAGAAAATCTCCGAAGACCCCCAGCAAAACAATGGTCAGAACGAATAAATAAACTCAGTAAAGCACAGGATACACAATCAACATAGGAAAATGAGTTCTGTTCCTATACACTAACAATGAACTATCTAGAAAAAGAAATAAAGAAAACAATCGCATTTGCGATAACATCGAAAACAATAAAATACTTAGGAATTAATTTAGACAAGAAAGTGAAAAATCTGTACATTGAAAAATATAGGATATTTATGAAAAAAATTAAAGACACAAATAAATGGAAAGATATTTTGAATTCATTGATCAGAAGAGTTAAACTTGTTAAAATAACCCACATATATACAGTCAACTAACATTTGACAAAAGAGCCATGAAATTCAATGTAGAAAGGATAGTCATTTCAATCAAGTATTGGGAAAACTAGGTATTCCTATGCAAAAGAATAAAATTGGAGCCCTATCTTACACCACTCACAAAAATTAACACAAAATGGAACAAAGATATAAATGTAAGACTTACAACTCCTAGAAGTAAACATAGGGGAAAAGATCCTTGACCTTGGTCTTGGCAATGATTTTCTGAATACACCAAGAGCACTAAAAGCCAAATAAACAGTGGATTACATTGAACTGAAAAGCGTTCATATGGCCAAATAACAATCAACGAAATGAACAGACAACCTAAATATTGGAGAAAAAAACTGCAACCCATATATCTAAAAAGGGGTAAGTAATATCCAAAATATATAAGAAACTCATACAACTCAATAGCAAAAAATATCCCACACAAGAGAAAGCTAAAGTGGATGTGAGGGCGATCTGGCTGCGACATCTGTTACTCCACTGATCACCAGGGTTGATTTGGCTGATCTAGCTGGCTAGGCGGGTGTCCTCTTCCTCCCTCACCATTCCAGGTGTGTCCCTCCCAAAGCTGTGTGCTCAGTCGAAGAGGATGACCTTCCCTGATAGAGAATAGGACTGTTCTTCGGTCAAGGGTATACGAGTAGATGTGCTCTCCTGCTAGAACCTCCAAACAAGCTCCCAAGAAAAAGCTAAAGAAGTTCATCATCACCAAACCAGTATTACAAGAAATATTAAAGAAACTTCTTTAAGAAGGAACAAAAGATCAAAATAATAATAAAATGGCAATAACTACTTATCTACCAATAATTACTTTAAATGTAAATGGATTAAAGGCTCCAATCAGATGGCGGAGTAGGTAAATGCTGTGCTTGCCTCCTCCCATGACTATGTTAAAATTACAACTAAATTATAGAACACTCAACCTGGAGAACCATCTGAAGACTGAACATAACTCCTATAAGGATATAAAGAAGAGGCCACATGGAGACAGGTAGGAAGGCTGGCCCCACACCATGTGTGGCAGTTGAGTATTGGGAGGGAAATCTAGGTTGCAGAGATCCTCCCGCAAAAGGGAGGTGCCCCAGCCCCACAAAATCTGGCTGTAAAAATCAGTGAGGATTCTAACCATCTGGAAGGCTGGTTGGAAGAAGGAAGGCTGCCAGAAACCCAGACGTCCCCTTAAAGGGCCTATACACAGACGTTCTCACTCGCAGGCACTCACCCTGGGCTCCAGTGAAGAGGCAGCAGCTAGATGAGCTCAGTGAGAATGTCAAGAAAGAGCTGGTAAGCATAAAAAAGACACAGAAACATAAAAAAGAACCAGTCAGAAATGAAGAATACAATAACTGAGATGAATACCCTAGAGAGAATCGACAGTACATTGGCTAAAGCAGAGGATCGAATCAGCAAATTGGAAGACGAGGTAGCAGAAAACACCTGATTGGAACAGCAAAAAGAAAAAAAGAAAAATCTAAAAAAAAAAAAAAAAAAATGAAGCTAGTTTCAGGGACCTCTGGGACAACATCAAGCATAATAATATTCATATCATAGAGGTGCCAGAAAGAGAAGAGAGAGAGAAAGCAAAAAATTGAGAACCTATTTGAGGAAATAATGACTGAAAACATCCCTAACCTGGTGAAAGAAATACACATACCAGTTTAGGAAGCGCACAGAGTTCGAAACAAGGTGAACTCAAACAGACCCACACCAAAACACATCATAACTAAAATGGCAAAGGTTAAATACAAAGAGAGAATCCTAAAAGTAGCCAGAGAGAGATAGCTAGTTACTCACACAGGTACTCCCATTAGAATGTCAGCTGATCTCTCAACAGAAACTTTGCAGGCCAGAAGAGATTGGCATGCAACATTAAAAGTGATGAAAAGCAAGGACCTACAACCACAACTACTCTACCTAGCAAAGCTATAAATTAAAATTGAAGGTGCAATAGAGCACTTCCCAGACAGGAAAAGCTAAAGGAATTCACTACCACCAAACTAGTATTACAAGAAATGTTGAAGGGACTTCTTTAAGAAGAAGTGGAAGGAAAAAAATATATATATATGTGTGTGTGTGTGTGTGTGTGTGTGTGTGTGTGTGTGTGTGTGTGTGTATACACACATCTATAAAACAAATATGAATAATGAAATAGCAATAATTATATACTTATCAATAATTATTTCAAATGTAAATGGATTAAATACTCCAATCAAAAGATACAGGGTAGTTCAATGGATAAGAAAACAATACCCATACATATGCTGTCTACAAGACACCTACTTCAGATCGAAAGACACACTCAGACTGAAAGTAAAGAGATGGAAAAAGAGATTTTATACATATGGAAATGAAAAAAAGGCTGGGTAGTAATACTTATATCAGACAAAATAGACTTTAAAACAGAGGTTATAATAGGAGACAAAGGACATTATATAATGATAAAGGTATCAATCCAACAAGAGAATATAACCCTAGTGAACATTTATGCACCCAACATAGGAGAACCTAAATATATAAAGCAAATATTGATAGACATAAAAAGAGAGATTGACAGTAATACAGTCATAGAAGGGGACTTTAACACCCCATTGACACCAGTGGACAGTAAACAGATCTTCTAGACAGAAAACGAACAAGGAAACAGCGGCCTTAAATGATGCACTAGACCAGATGGATTTAATTGATATTTATAGAGTGTTTCACCTCAA
This sequence comes from Pteropus alecto, assembly GCF_000325575.1. Lineage (NCBI taxonomy): Eukaryota > Metazoa > Chordata > Mammalia > Chiroptera > Pteropodidae > Pteropus > Pteropus alecto. The sequence continues at coordinate 4,076,527 of NW_006436298.1, forward strand.
ATCAGCAGAATACACATGATTAACAACACTGTACTGCAAATTTGAAAGCTGCTAAGAAAGTAGATCCTAAAAGTTCTCTTCAGAACTGTACAATGGCTGTCCATTCAATTTAGCCTCTATTGTGACTGACTCTGACTGCTACGGTGAAATCAATTATTAAGTGATCTGCTCCACAATTAAAATGGTTCAACTGCAGTGACCAAACATTCTCTAACTTTGTGATCAAAGATATAATCAAAAATATAGCAGAAGTATGAATAAATTACATTACTATATTTTTAATTTGAAATGTTTCTACATGTCAGTAATAACAACTGCATATTAACAAACCTAACAGCAAATAGTTTCAGGGAAGAGAGTATAACTAAACAGTCTCCAGAAGCATTTTAGACAAAAAAAAAAAAACAAAAAACAGGAAAAGCATTACTTCATCAGCAGGTGCATAAAATATAAATTAATTTTTAATTACTTAGATATTTACAGTTTCATCCAAAGGAAATTTATAGTGGATAATAAATACTATTTATCCATGAGGTACTTTTATATGGTGCCGTGTAATAAATTCAATATTCAATAACTGGAGGGCATAATCAAAAGAAGAAAAGTTAGAAAAACTATTCTAGTTCATAAACATGGACAGAAATCATTTAAAAATATGTTAAGGATAAATTTATTTAAGTCTTTAGAGCTAGAAGATTTGCAATAAAATTTTTTTAAAGTTCTCTCAAAAAAGAACAGGTAGTCTGTGAGTTGATGAATGTGTTAACTAACCTTATTGTGGTAACCATTTCTTCATCTTATAATATATACATATATCAAATTGTCACATTGTATACCCTAAACTTTCGCAATATTAAATGTTAATTACATCTCAGTAAATCTAGGGATGGAGGAAGCAACAGAATAGAGTAGAAATGAGCTTCATTTAGCATGGGTAAATTACCTAATTAATTAATCCCTGAATTATTAGCAGGGGTTTCAAAATGAGAAATGTGCCAAGAGCTAATGTTCTTTAATAGTGAATAACTGTCACTACCTATGGGCACCAGCCACTGGCTGTAGAGGAATGTTGACATAGAAGGGTGACGACCTTCATCTCTCAGTCAGTTCCCTGAACATACAGATTATTTTCACAAAGACTGATAGACATCAAAGGCTCCGTCCAGTACTTCAACAAATATTTATCAAGCACCTACAGTAATGATGAATTAGCAACAAATTCCACCCATAGAGATGGTAGTGTACTAGAAAGATGACATGCATATAACTATAATAAGGTGTGAAACTAATAAATTTGATAAACATATCAAAAAGTACGATACAAAATAAGAATAAACATCCCCACTATCTGTCAGGACAAATTGTTCTCTAAATAAGAATTTCTAAGTTATAATGCAAGTCAGTGGGAATGCATTCTTTGAATATGTGCTTTCCAAACACATATTTAGTAGCTCATCTTTTGGTAAATAAGTATAACTACAGGGAAATTGAGGGGTTTTTTTTTCATTATCTGTGTCAAAAAATCTAAGTGAGACTAATTTTAGTTTAAAAGGGTACAAAAAGAGTAATGTTATTACTTTTAGTTAGCTTTTATTTCCTCCTTGTTCATATAGCAGGAAAATTGTTTAGTTACAGAAGAAAAGGGAGAGTAAATCATATCATATTGTCCCTAGAGAGGACAGGTTAACAGGGAACAAGAGCTACATATATGAAAAGGCAGGATTAATCATTGTTTGTGTGGTAGATTGTTTTTTCCAAAGATGGTCATAATAACATCTCCCGTACATCTACGATTTTGACACCCCTCTCATCAAGAGGTGGAATCTATGTTTCTTCCTCTGGAATCTTGGCAAGCTTGTGACCTCCAAGGAGAGGTCAAAAAAGTCCTTACACCTTCCACTTGTTTCTCTCAGGACACTGGCTTTTGGAGCCTCCATGCGAGCAGGCTGGCTGCTCTAAGGCCAGTGTGCTGTGAAAAAGCCCGAACTATACCACATGGAGGAACCACATAAAAAAGATGTCCAGTCAGCCCCCAGTTGCTTCAGTCCCCATTATCTGCTCTATCCACAGACTAACTGCTACCACGTTAGAGGAGCCAGCACTGCCCAGCTGGGTCCTTCCCAAATTCCTGACCCAAAGAATCGGTGAACAATAATCTAAAATGTTTATTGTTTTAAGCCATTGTTTTGGGGTGATTTGTTATGCAGCAATAGGTAACTATAACATATCAGCATTCCAGACAGTGAATACTGAATAATACCATGGACTGGGTTGAAAGGAATGTCATGGAAGAAATTAGAGTGTGAAAGTCATACTAAATGTTTATTGTAATTCTCATTCGAGTTTCCACAGGGTTCTGTTTTCTTCAAAGTTCATTCAATAATATCAATCTAATATAAAATCCAAAGCAAAAAAGTCATGAAGCACATGTGGTCTGCTGAAAAGAGGTATTATCAGCATTAAGCAGAGCTGTGATTCCAATAATTGGGCCTACCTGCAAAGTTCCAGAGTCTTAGCTTCTGATTTACCTATTTGCATCTAATAATATTATATATATAAAGTTTATCACTTAATAATTTACAAGCTGCTTTTATGTACCTGATTTCATTTGATCTTATAAATAATCCTGTGAAGTAGCAGAGCCTCACAGAGAGAAAACTGAGACTCAGGAAAGCTACATAAATTGCTCAGAATTGAAGAGCTGAGGAAAAAAGTATTTAAACCAAGCAAGTAGAAGACTGGGCCTGTTACCCTGACCTGAGAGCCAAGACCCAAGTATGTGCATGGAACATACATGACATATTAGACTCTAATTGTCACTGACCCTGTGGTGCACACTGTAAGTGTGCCACTCTCCAAGGAACAAAAATTCAGGCATATATTAAATATTATGCTCTTAAGTGTTATAGTCTTTTGCTTTTAAAATACCCTCCTCTGAAAAACTTGCATTTTTATTATTCTCTGGATAATCACTAAAGGCTATTCCAAGGACTAGTCTCAGGAGCCTTGTAATTTTTTAAATGTTAAACAAAGTAGGTGCTATTTCAAAGTCCAAAGGTTTGATTTAATGAACGCCAAGCATCTCAAATCCACAGGAAATTTTTTTTAACACAATATTGCTGGATATCCTCTGAAAAGGTAAGTTAGCATATGGACCAAATGGAATTCTCGTTGAGCTCCAAGTACTGCTTATCAGGATAGAAGTTTGTTGCTGTTGTTGTTTAGTGTACCCAAACATTGGATATTTATAAGAAAAACAAGCTTTTTTTATTCTCTGCCCTGTTCTTTGCCACTAAGCACCCCTTCCCAACCATTGGAATAGTTCCATCTCCTTTTAACAACTTCCCATTAAACCTCATGAACCATATCCTGTACTTAATGGGCTGTTAATATTTTAAAGCTTCTGTAGTTCTACTGTAAATCCCTGGTCCCTTTTGCAACATTAAAAAGATATACCAAGAAAATTCTTCCTTACTGATGGTACAACGAAAGCACACAGCTTACATTTTGACACTTAAACAATAAGTTTACTATTATAATAGACACAATCATAACAGTATAGCAGGCACAGTAATTATGGAGCTATATACCTGAAAACAACTTAGTATGGGTGGAAACATGCAAACATTTCACTGGCTTCAAGCCACATACTTGTCACATTAACCCACCACAAGACACAATGCACTTGCTTAATTACTGGAATAACTTCAGTGCTTAAAAAATAAATAAATAAATACAATCAAAGTAAATATGCCAAGAGAGTTTAACCTGATTATTTATTTCTCTTTAGAATATTTACAGAAACAAAAATAAATAAATAAATAAGGTAAACTAGATATCTCAAGAAAGCAAACTAGAACTCTAAAATCATTTTGTCCCTCCCTCTTTTTTAGAAAGTGAGTAAACAATCCAGATGATGTCATTTCTAGTCTCTACCTCTGATTTTATGCACGTATATGCCATTTTAATAGTTCTTGCCAAGAACTGGACCGAGATAACACTCTTTATCTAAGTAAAACATTTAAATTCTGAAAAAGAAACATTATGATAAAACATACAGGGCTAAACTGTCTTGATCATGAGATAAGAAAAGAAAACACACCACATTCTGATCAGAACAGACATTTCCTGTCTATGGCCACCCAGTTTCTCCGCTGGTCACTCCTCACCTAACCTACTTTGTCCGTGCTTTCAACCTCTCCTCTCCTTCCCTTTCCAACTCTCCAACCTCTTTTTCAACAGTTAGAGATTTCACAGCAGAAAGTGTGAATTTTACACGTACAGTTGACCCTTAACACAGGTTTGAACTGTATACATCCACTTACATGCAGATTTTTTTCAATAAATACCTGTGCTGCTTTCAATCTGTGATTGGGAGCCTGGGGATGGAGAAGGCCAACATTTACACAGGGGACTTGAGTATCTGAGGATTTTGGTATCTGCAGAAGGTACTGGAACTAGTCCTCATTAATACCAAGGGACGACTAAGTTTGGAGGGAGTTAAAAGTTACCCACAGATATCTGACTGACCTGTCACTCTCACTGTTGTTCCAGGTTCAACTATGTATGAAATGGGTGGGCTATCAGCCTACCTTAAATCCTTTTTTTTAATGCTCCGTAATCACTTTTGATATTTCACTTCAGGTTTGTTTTATTTTTGTTTTATTGTATAACCCTAACAGTTTTCTTCAACTTATTTTTCTTCTCTGTTAGGTCCACTCAAGATTTAGAGTATTTTCTTCTTGAATATTACATGTGTTCACATATGAATTATACATATATGATTATATATATATTAAATATATGTGTATGAATTATGTTTACTCTTCAAGAGGGTTTTAACTTTTCTCCACCATAATCTTCAGTCTTGACCAATTAATTGGTTAGATAACTTCTAATATACATAAACAGAAAAAATAATTATTTTTTTCATATGATACTTTTAATCTCTTTTATCTACTCTCGTAAAAGCTGTATTTTCTCCCTATTGAAGGATTATTTAACAGCAATTTGTTTAACATCTCCTCTATTCATAGAAAGCAAAAGAATACATGTTATTTTGCTGCTTTCTAAACCATACCCTGTTTGTGAATTAGAGCAGAGTTAAAGTAATCAGAATTAAAATAATCAGACATAAACACATATTCCATCCTCCGTGAAAATAGAAAATAATTGCTCAGCATCCCACACTCAAATATCATTTCAGTACTTAAAAATAATTAAATTAACCCTTATTCTATTCTTCTGTAAGGCAACTTTGGTTCTTCGTTTTTCCTCTTCTTTTTGAACAGGTATTATCTATATAAGAATTCATAGCCTAGATCCTTATATCTTACACTTTGCTGTAATCACTACCATACTACAAAATGATTTGCACAGAGAGATATCATCTTTCCAGGCCACACTCCCTCAATTTTTTCCTCCCCTTCTCTTTCCTACTTTGCCAACCCTCCCTGTCTCCTTCCCTTTCCCTGTCTCGACTATCATTTGTCATAACTCTCAATGATTTCAATACCAACTTAAATCATCCTAATACTCTGGCCTCTCATTTACCTCACATCCTTATTTCCAAATAAGGAATTTGGAAATAAGTCTTATCCTCCCTCTGCTTCAGCCACCTACTCCCATGAATATATCCAACACCTTGTCATTACTCATTTTGAGCATTCTACTCTCTGACCATCATCTTTCGTCTTCACAACTTCTTACCACTTTCCACTGTTCCTCGCCACCTTTGTGTAATGATTTCCCTCTTTAGCAGGCATAGACACCATGGTCAAACGTTATCACCACCTTGCATATACACTATATGTCCCTTTTCCTTCTCTCCCTCCAATGTACCCCCTTGCAAAAACTCTAATCCACTTATACTGTATCTGCACCCAAGCAGGTGAATGAACTGAAGGAAAAAACATAACCATGTTGACTGATTTCATTTTAAATTCAAGAAGTTATCTCAAGTAAGCCTTTAGCAATTCCCAACAATTTCACTAGTCACTCTTTTACTTTCATCAATGATTATGTCACTCTTCTCTTATCCTCAATCTTTAAAACCTCCTCCACCTTATTTACTCTCAGTTGGTTGTTTCTTATTTCACTGAGAAAACAGAAGCAACCATAAAAAAACTTCCAGCTGCTCCACACCAAATCTGACCAACTATATTCCGATGCACATACTCTGCCTTCTCTCTTTTTACAATGAATAAATTCTCCAGGCTCCTATCTAAGAACAATGCCTCATATACAGTACTGCTTCCCATTTCTTTTGGCCTTCTCCAGGGCATGTTACTGCAGATTTCCCCTCTCTCCTATATTATAAATGTGTACCTATCTTTGATTATTCTCACTATCATATAATACATGTAATATTTCTCCATTCTAAAAAGTAAAACAAAATAAAAACAAAAACCTCTGTGTACTCCTCGATCCCTCCAGCTACTGCCTTACTTTTCTTGTCTGATTATTGCAAAAGTCATTGAAAAGAACTTTTCATATTCACTGTTTACACTTCTTTTCCTTTCATTTATTTTTTCATAAAACCCAATCCAGTCAGGCATTCATCTCACCTTTCTACTGAAACCATTCTTTGCAAGATCTCCAATAATCTTCATCTTTCCTAATCTAGTGGTTATTTATAGGGCATCATTTTATTCAATCAGGAGCATCTGATATAGTTGACCATGTTCTCCTCCTTAACACACTTTCTTCACTTGTCTTTCAGAGCACCGCACTCTTTTGCTGCTCCATCTGTCTCACTAGCTGCTTTTTCTCTGTCTCCTTTCTTGATTTTTCCTCTTCTCTCTGACTTCTAAGCATTGAAGTCATCCATACTCAATCTCTGGACCACTTTTCTCTATATGCACTTAATTCTTAGATGATCGAATCAAGTTCAATATAAATACCATCTATATACTGATATTTCCCAAATTTTTAACTACAAGATCATTCTCTCTACCGAAATCCAAACCAACGTATCCAATTGCCTACTCGACATTTCCCCTTGGCTATCTAATAAGCATCTTAAATTAGCAAGACTAAGAATTCTTGATCTTTCTCTACAAATCTGTTTCTCCAGCATACTTCCCCATCTCTTATAAAAAGCAATTCCATTCAATTAGTCAGATTAAAACTTTGGAGTTTTCATTTACTTCTCTCTTTCACACAACCCCTTCAATACATTGGCAAAAATCTGTTGACTCTGCCTTTTAAGTGTATATTTAGAATGTGACTCCACTGCCACCACACTAGTCGAAGCTCACATCATCTGTGACTGGAAATGCTGAATAACTTTTAATGTGTAATTCTACTTTCACCCTTGTTCTTCTATAGCATGATATTAATCTAGAAGTCTAAACGATCTTGTAATGGCTTTCCATCTCATTTGAAGTAAAATACTATCTGTACTATGGTCTCCAAGATCATACAGGAGCTGGTCCCTGAACTTCTCTGATCTTATCTTCTACCTCTCTCCCCATCATTTACTCAGCTCCTGCCACACTGGCCCTTTGGTTTTTCCTTGAATGTGTTTAGCTTAATTCTGCCTCAAGGCCTTTATTCTTCCTGTTTCCTTTGAGCAGAATGTCCTTCTCTCAATATCTACCTGGATAACTCCATCACTTTAACTGAATCTCTAAAACTAAATGTACCTTAAGACCACACTATGTAAAATAGTAATTCCCACATACACATAAACACATACTATGACTCTAGACTCTAATATCTTCATGCATTTATCACTAACTTATTCCGTTTTCATTTATCTTGCTTTTCTTGTATCCCTTACTAAAATGTAAGCTTCAAAAGACAGCAGGGATTCTGTTTGTTCACTGCTGTACTTCATCACTTAAAATGCACTAAAGTGCTCAATAAGTGCTCAATAAAAATAAATTCTTGAATAATTGCACATTCTCTCAATTTAAAATCACTTCTTAATAATCTTCACTCAAGTTGTCAGTAATATCCAGAGGTGATATATCAAATTCTGATAAAAATTTAATAATCTTTAATATTTTAGTATTGATATCATTGATTCATTAATGAATTAAGAAAATATATTTAACTTAGTTTTTAAATATGAGCAGTGTAAGTTATATAAAGGCTTTGGTATCTATAAAAATCACATACACTAAAAAGAGAAAACACAGTACTTGTGATTTTAGAAAATTATTTACAACTCCATTTGATTAAATTTAGGAAAGAATAAATAATATTCTTTCCTAAAAACATACTTATGCTTGGGAGAAAATAAAGGCAATAGTGGGAGCAAGGAAAGAATGTGAAAGGACATCAAATGAAAAGTTGGGATTCCCAATGACAAACTCAGTTATGTCACAAGTGCTCAAGTCTCAGGCATTATATAGGTAACCAATTATGTAACTTGTCTGTGTATTATGAAAAATAACATTTATTCTTATGTAAATTATTATTGCACACAAATCCTACAATGTTACACTTAACAGTTCATATTGAGCTACTCATAATTCATTAAGTTGAAGAAATGATGGATACAAGTTATAGCTAATAATAGTTAGCTTTTTCTTATGTTATACTCAATGTTTGTGTCCCCCCACAAAAATAATTCATATGTTGAGGCTACTTCAACCCCCATTGTGATAGTATTTGGAGGCTGGGCCTTAGGGAAGTCATTGGGTTTAGATGATGTCATGTAGGTGGGTCTCCATAATAAAATTAGTGTAAAAAAGAAAAGGAAAAGACCAGAGCTCACTCACACACATGCACACACACATGCACTTTTTCTCTCTCACATTCACTCGTGCTCTCTCTCTCTCTCTCTCTCTCTCTGCCATGTGAAGGCACAGCATAAATGAAGCCAGAACAATAGCCCTCATTAAGAGCACAGAATTGGTCAGCAATTTGATCATAAATTTCCTGGCCTCCTGTGAGAAATAAATTCCTGTTGTTTAAGCTTCCTAGTTTATGATATTCCATCACTGCAGCCTGAGCCGACTAAGACATTCAATTTTATTCAAAGTTAGGGGTATGTTAGGGGAAGAAAAAAGAAAAACTATTTAAATGGTAACAAAATATTTATATTAAAGTAAACATAGATATATTGTAAAGCAAAAAGCACATAGAAGTCTCAAAAGAATTTATGCATTTGTGGAAGGTTGTCATAAGCTAAACTTCCAGATTCTCCTGTAGGTCACTTTGCTATGCCTTTAAGAATGAGGAAGCAGGGAATTAGAGATGCCCTACTATGCATCCCATGTCCAAAATAGAAAGATAAACACTAATGCAGAGTCCCACCTATTAATAAATTTACTCCTTGTAAGAGTGGATTAGGATTGTAAAATCAGGTATAAGTACTTTTTTGTACAAGCACACATGCTACACACATATTACTTGACCATGTACATACGATTTTATACCATAAAAAATATACTATAAATATTTTTAAGGCAATAATCTTATTACATTTACTTTGACAGTATATTGTTAGCTATTTACATGTTTCTCATTCACAGGCACTCATCACCAATAATATACCCCTACATGAATAAATCTGGAGAAGAGAGTATTTTGTATATACATCTGCTTTAGCAACAAGGTTATTATAGGTGATTCATATTGGAGATATATGACATTTCTGTTATTGGAATATTATAGATCAAAATCAAACCAAAAGATTGTTTATGCAAAAAATATATTTGACAACAAATAAAATAAATTAAATAAAACTAAATTAATAATATAATTGAAAAGCAACAACTGAAGTCATTGAAGATCGTGACTAATTCAAATAACACTGATAGTATTTTTCTGAAAATCTATTTGCAGATGAAATGTTTCATTTTAATTTACAATTCCTTAATCATGTGTATCTCAGTACTCTCTACTATATTGCTTAATTTTATGAATATCAAGTTTTAGCAAATCTTTATAACTTGCTTAGTAATATGCCAATAAACAGCCTTAACCTAACATCTAAAATCAAAATTCATGAAGTTGCATTTACTCCTCTATAGCACCAAAGGAGGAACTTGTCTTTTCTATCAATTGATAGATTCTCATAATGACCTTATAAGATCTAGCAACAGGCCTCCATATCTTCTTAAAGAATCACTGACAACTATAGGAAAGCTCAGTGGGACATCCTCTCATATGACAATGGTTTCTCTAAGAGAACTCTGTGGTAAGCCTAGAGTTTTCTAAGTGTCTTCGCACTTTTGAAACAGCGAATAAATAAAAACTTGGCATGATACCTATATAAGATTGCAAACCTTTACATAAGCTGTCAGTCACAATTTTCTCAGGCGATTTTCTTCAGTAGGGCAATGTATTACTAAGGTTTTCCAGAAACATTTCCAATAACAAGCACTGCAGGGATTTTTTTTTAAGTAAAATTTTTTCACTATTATCTACAAACATTCATTTTGTGAAAGGAGATATAATACTTAAAATAAGCAATATTATTAATCACTCCTAATTGGCCAGTTAAATTATATAATACAGCATTACTATCTGCCCTGAAAGAATATTTTCATCTAATGTCTTCCATTTCTAATCCCACAAAAAAAAACCTGCAAGTAACTTGATGTCATAAGGTAAATCATTTTACAATAAAAATATATTCTTTTCTTAGACATTAGAAAAGTAAAATTAATAAATAATAAAAATACATTCTACAAGTTCAGTGGTCACTGAAGATTGTTATTTTGCTGGTGTTTAATCTTATTCATTCTCTAATCAATTGTAATTTCCTTTTGCCTCCACTCTACCAAGAGTCTATTATCATAATTTAATCAACAGATGTACACTAAAAGCTAAACTATGGAAAACAAATCAAACTAACTGCCTCCTAACTGGTCTCTCTATCCCTAGTCCAATTAAGCCATTATCATTTACATCTTCCAAAACTACCATATAATTATTGAGTAAAAAATAAATGAACACACCTAAAGAAAGAAAGGCAAATTTATTACATGAGTTTCTATTAGTGCTTCAGGTTAACCTACTTTTTACTTTACAAAGGGAAAATGGACACATGAAGAAAATGAAAGTGAATGAAAATGTTTTTAAAAAATGGAATAAAATATTTTATTTTAAAAGCAGGGACAAAGAGACAACTTAAAAATGGCTAGGCAGACTTTTAAAAAATCTAAAAAATGTATCATTTTAAAACAAAAATTCAGTGATGAGTTAAATGGCAGATTATTCACAGCAGCTAAAATGAAAATTAGCAACTTGTAGATATGAAAAAAATCACCCAGACTGCCACACAGAATGATAAGTAGATGAAGATTATTTTATATATATATACATATATATATATTATAAAAACATGAGGCTAATGAGAAAGTCAAACATACATCTAAAGAGACCCAGGAGAGTAGAAAGAGCTCAAAGGCATCTATATTTGAAAAATATAATGCCTGATGAATTTCCAGTATTGATGACAGATATGAATCCACAAATGTCGGGTGGGGGGTGGGGGAAACCGTTTTATACTAAGCAGAATAAATACTGAGAAACATGTTCCTTAAGAGAAAATCAGAATGGCAAGATACAGAGAAGAACTTTAAAGCAGCTAGAAGGATAGATCACATATACAATGAACATTACCCTAACCTTACATATCTTAATGACTAGGATGAGAACTAAAAGAATATAAAATAATATTTTCAAAATGTTGAGAGAAAGCAACTGTCAACCTACCATTGTGAATCCAGCAAAACTATCTTTCAAGAATAGGGCAAAATTTTTTTAAAAAGATATCTCTAAATCAACAACAGAGAAAGTTTACTACAGACATTTTATAAAGAAACTTCTAAAAAATGTACCTTAGGAAAAAGGAAATAGATCCTTAATATGCAAAGAAATAAAGTGAAGAAATTGATATATAGGTAAATAAATAAAGACAACTATTGTCTATATACAAATTGTGATGATGATGATGATAGTGGTAGCGGTGATGGTGGCGTGGTGGTGGTGGTGTGAAAAAGAAATTAGAAATAAAATACAGAACACAATACCACAGAAGTCAAGAGGAGTGGTCATACTTACACGTTTTAATGTGTTTGATTTGTTCAGGAAAGAATAATACTGATTAGCTTTACTTGTTAAGTATTCTTGATAAAATTATTAAGAGTAACCATTAAAGAAATAAAAATGAAATATATAATTTCCATACAAATAAAGAACGGGAAAAGAATAAAAACAAATAAGCAACAATGTGATCAATACATTGTGGTGATGGTTGCACAACTCTGTAAATATACTAAAAAACACTGAATTTTATACTCTAAATGGGTGAATTGTATGTTTGGTGTATTGTAGCTAAATAAAATTATTACCAAAAAAACCCTCAATCCAAAATAAGTTAGAAAACTATGTTTTAGTTACTTCTATAAAAGCACTGATCCCTAAAACTGAGATTGATTACGATTAGTGACAAACATAACTGGCTTACGAAAAACACAAAAACAGTGAGTGGCAGAACGAAGGGCTACTAAAAGTATAAATATTTGTTTGAATACAAACTAACTCAAAATTTAGAATAAGAGTAGAGAGATAACCAAATTCAGCTAAATTCAGGTATAAGTAAAAATGCTAGTATGAATCAAAACAATATTTGAAAATATTTTCTTTAATTTAAAGCTATACTTTCAGAAAAAAGGGTAAGTTTCAAAAATAAGAAAGCATAACTAATTAAAATTCTAATCACAATTAAGTTAATACAGAAATTTTTATTACAAACTTCTCTTGCTATAGACATTGCTTATAAAAAAGGAGAAGTAATGTAACAGGTTCATTTCAAAAGCTCAAAAATCATGATATGAAATAGTTCTAATTGTTGCCTCTGTTCCAACTAGACAGATTCACTAAGCACACACTGAGAGTATTACTATTTTCAGTCACCTTTCATTTAGTAAACATTCAGACTCATGAATATAATCATTATTCTTCTACAACTCTATGGAAAATTAGAAGTACCTACATGCCAAAGGAGGAAAGCCAGAGCATATTTAAAGGACTTCAAGGAGTACTTGCCGCTAAGCACCAATGACTCCTTAATTTACATGCCGCATACAAGTTGGGTAAGTAATACACTTACTTTTTCTGCAAACTATTAAACTTATTTTACATATTTGTGTTTTCTTGAGGACTCAGCTATATAACACAATACTCTGGCAATCCTGATAACTTCCTAGAGAGTTTATATGGGATCAGTCCAAAAAGCATGCTTAGTCTACATTGAATTGACAGTTGTACAAAAAGTGGGAAATCAAAGCTTTCTTCCTAACTAGACTAAGGATCACAACCAAAATACTAAAGAAAAAAACTGAGGAAATGAAGAACTCTCATTGGAAGAAATAGGGTCAATGGGAAAAGAGAAAGACAAAAGGAATATAAAATTCAAAATAAATTTACTATATAAATATCATTTATCACCATACTACTAAACGATCAATCATAATTAACCAACCCTAAGTAACACAGCAACATTAAAATTAAATCAATAAATGGCATATGTTTTTATTTTAAAGAAAATAAAATGGAAGACTAGCAATAGCCTTCCAAATATTTGCCATAGAAAAATGCACAATAATTCTATTTGAATAATGAAGAATTTATAAACAAAATTAGAAACTATTATATACTATGTGCTCCAATCATGTCTGATTTTATAGGTGGTATTTTAAGAAAGTAGGTATTCTAAACACTGTTACTCAATAATTAAGGTGTTACAAGATTATAGTTACTAATCTGTCAAATTTAACAAAATTTTACCTATTTCACATACTTCATTATCAATATAAGTTGATAACTTCAACTACCACTATAATAGCTAACTTTAGCTATCATTATAAACATTAGTTCTATATTTCTGAATAAGGGAAAGTTAATTTAAATAACTTAAAATTATCTTTGCTAAAAGAAAATGAAAAATTAAAAATTGACCATTTTTGAAAGGGCTGAGGCATGAGGTTGAAAACAGGGATTGGTTCAAAACCTGTATACGAAAGATTAGGTATACTCTGCAATACTAGAAAACACCCCTCCTCCACACCTCTGACCTTCAGTTTTATTCTGTGAAAAAAATGAAACCAGAGAGGCTGAGTTTCAAGGACACTTTAGCCAGTGGGAGGCAAAAGTAAAACCCAAGGCATGAAAACAGTTAACAGTATGCTTAGTTGAAAGTCTCTCATTCCCTCCCTACCTGGCTTTCAGAACATTTGCAATGAGCCTGGAAACTGTTGGGCATTATTCTGGAAAAACTGAGTGGTCTCACAGAAAAGACCCAATGACAATGACATTTTTGCTCCTCCTGGAAAAAAGTGAACCAACACCCAATCACTCTAAGGGAAACCCTCCATCAACAAGACCTAACCAGTGTAAACAAGGCTCCCAATTAGTATTTTTTTTTCAATATCGACAGCCAGCCAAGGCAGCTCAAATAAAGAGAAAGCAAAAACAAACAGGGTTAAAAAACAGTGCATGTGTATGCACTTGTAGCAAATATTCTCACACAAGCCAAACGCTTTCCCACCTCATTTACTGACTAATGTTTATTTATTACTTGCATGAGCTGTTTCCTTTGCCTAAAATATATGCCATTGTTATTCTCTTCCTCCAATATGGCTGTCTCCTCATCCTTCAGACCTTTTAAATAAAGTTACCTTATCAGAGAGACTTTCCTACCACCTTATGTAGTTTCTCTTTCTCTACCCTATATACTTCACATATATTAAAATTATGTATTTCTTTGTTTTTTTTTTTACTTACTCATAATCTATTTCTCTCTCTAGAGCAAAAGCTAAGAACTTAGACTTTTATCTGTCTATTCATTCTTATGTGATCCCAACAGCTTACACAAAGCACTCAATAAATGTTGACTGTCTCGATGAATGAATAAATGCAGCTTTACAGTATTTCTTGAAGGAGATAATTTCTATATGTCTCAAAATTATTTTTAATAGTTTTCCTCTTCCTTTTTCCACTGCAGCCCTATAAATTCCTATATATAAATCTCTTAGTCTTTGTGTTCTCAATATCCTTTATTATCAGTAAAATGAAGAAACAACTTATTTTTTAAAGGAGTTTCTGAAAAGTTACTGTACAATTTTAAGTGTATTTTTCAGGCCCTCAAACCCATTTGGAAAGTTAAACTCAGAACTTCAGAGAAATGGACTAGTAGGCAGGACTCCCTAAATATTTCATATATCATTGCAAGAACTATAATTCATCTTCTTCCTTCTAAATAGTGTTTTTAAGTATGTATGTTTTCCTAATTTAGCTCATGACATATGTAAACTAACCATTAGGAGAGAGAAGCAGACATCGGAGTTTAGTAAACAAATATCAGTGTAAAGCAAGGAAACAGAGGAAATGCTTAAAAATTTTGTAGAGCTGAACCTAGTATATATTTATTTCCTCTTGTCATGTTATTAATTTATTTATATTAGTACCCTAATTGAAGCCTCTTTTGCTTTATGTATAACAGGCAAAAATATTGTAATTGCCACATAGGGAGAAGTTGAAATGAGAAAAGCTACAGAAAGAGCAGGTTTAAAGGAAAGATTGAGAATTTGGTTTTGAGCATGTTAAGACTGAGATTCATGGAGATGTCAATTAGACAAAGTTTACAAATACAGAGTTTAGGGGAGGGGTCAAGAATAGAGATGTATATTTAGAGATAAATGGTGATTAAAGCTGTGTAGATGTATTTAACTATATAGATGGTACTTAAATCATGAGAATGAATGAGATCACTAAAAGTGAATGTAAATTGCAATGAGACTGTGAGAGAAGTGGGTAATATACTCAAACATTGCTTTTTCTTATTCTAGAAAGACTCTTTAAAATTATTTGTTAATATTTCTTTAACATTGGGCTACTATTAAGGTGCTGAGAATTTATAAAATGAGAAAGATATCATTTGTAGGGATGCTAGTTTTTGATAAATTTGGGGGGGGGGTGTGAGATAGGAAGGATACAGCCAATTTAGTAAATATTGTCTCAAAATAATACGGTGTGAAAATTTAACCAAAAAAGAGGAGTAACTTCTAATAAATGTCTCTAAATGAGGTTTCTTCTTTTTTATTCCCCAAATCTCATTTCTTTCTCCTTTATCCTTTTGCCTCACTCATCAAGAACTCCTCATCTCCCAACATCAGAACTCAAATAGGAAGGATACAGCCAATTTAGTAAATATTGTCTCAAAATAATACGGTGTGAAAATTTAACCAAAAAAGAGGAGTAACTTCTAATAAATGTCTCTAAATGAGGTTTCTTCTTTTTTATTCCCCAAATCTCATTTCTTTCTCCTTTATCCTTTTGCCTCACTCATCAAGAACTCCTCATCTCCCAACATCAGAACTCAAAGATTTTTGCCTGGCATTTAGTTCTTTGGGATAAGTTAAAAAGGAAAGTGAAATGCTAATTCAAGTGGTTCTAAAAACCCTTTCTGAACTGGAGAGAAAGAGGCATTGAATTTTTTCCCCCATTTTTCACTGCTTTGCATATATTAGCACTTAATCACATACACACAATTTATCCTCCACACCCCTGCAAGAGACATTTTTTAAATCTGATCATGTCACTTTTTTGCTTAAATTTCTCCAATGTTATCTTTATGTAAAGAAAATAAAAGCTAAATTTCTTTTTTTATTAGTTTTGTTGATTTTTTTAAACAAAAAAGAAATAATGCTTTATGAAGTTATGCTTGGATTCTTGTCCATGTAACTTTATTTGCTTGCTTTACTTTATTTCCTGAAGAATTTTCCACATCCACATATTCCTGATTTGCATTTTGTAATATGGACATACTTGTACCTGTGTACAAAGAAAATTCCATTCTTTTTAATAACTAAAAAGCAAACAAAAGAAATCAACTTAAATACTCATGAATAGGGAAAATGATTATTTCTATACCACAGTGCTAAATTTATAAGCACGCATGCAAAATCTTTCAAACTATGGCCCTGCAACTTTTTAAACATCATTGCATATCTTTCTCCCCTTTGTTCACTATATTTCACTTCTTTTCCTCAAATCTACCAAGCTTATTCTTTGACTTTATTCACCAGTGAATACCTAGCAACCAACAGTACCATGACATATTGTCAATTCAACAACTATAGGTTGAATGAATGAATTAGTGAATGAATTCCTACCTATCCAACCTCATCTCCTATAATTCTTCACAAGTACTTTCCACTCTAAAAATACTGAGCTTTTAGTTCCCTTAAAGGAGGCCATTTTTGTCTCTCACATTTTCCATGTCATTACATATGCAGTGTCTCCTTCTTGAACAGGCACCCATCATTTATCCAAATTCCTGTTAAACTTCCAAGTTCGTGATCAAGTATTGTACCCTGAATGAAGTTATGCTTAGATTCTTTTCCATGTAAGATTAGATGCTGCTTCTATGTTTCCACCATACTTTGTCTTCTTAAAATCTGGTTTGTGCCTTAACATATAGTTAATAATAGCTCAATGTCTCCCTACCAAGTACTTACATATATTATATCATAACACCATACCATCCTACAAACTCAGAGAGCTTTGGTATTCAGCCCCCAGGTCACCAACTAACAGATGTCAGGGGTGAGATTCAAGGTCTGCGTGACTCCAAAGCCCATTTTTCACTATGTAACAATATCTATTGAACAAATATTTGAAAAATTAATATACTCCTTAGAATGAATATTTGATTTTGTATAAAGTTAAATGTTCATCTTTAACTTTTTATATATGTGCCATAAAAGTAATGCAATCTAACCAAATAAAAGAACGTTATGTATTTCTCTAAAGGAGATATACAAATAGCTAATAAGCACATGAAAAAAAATGCTCAACATAGCCTTCCACAAAGTGAAAGTCAAAATTACAATAAAACACTATGACCAAAAGACAAACAACAAAAAGTATTGGCCAGGGTGTGGAGAATTTGAACACTTATACATTGCTGATGGGATTATAAATAGTACAACCGCTTTGGAACACAGTTTGGCAGTTCCTCAAAAGGTTAATATAAAGTAACTATATGATCCAGCAATTCCACTCCAAGGTATATATTCTAAAGAAATTAAAACACACATCCACATCAAAACTTGTACACAAATGTTCATAGAACCATAATAGCCAAAAATGGGCAACAACTCAAATGTCCATGAATGAATAAAATATGGTCTATCCATACAATAGAATATTATTTGGCTATAAAAAGGAATGAAGTATTTATATATGCTACAACACTGATAAACCTTGAAAACATTCTAAGAAGCTAGTTGCAAAAGACCACATATTTTGTGATACCATTTTTGTAAAATGTCTGGAATAGGAAAATCTATACAGAAAGTAGTTTATTGGTTTCCTAAGACTAGTGGAAATGGAAGGTGATGGCTAATGGGTATAGAGTTTATAGGGTTTCATTTTGGGATGACAGAAATGTTCTAAAATAGACAATGGTGATAGTTGCACAACTCTGTAAATAAAAACTATTGAAATGTACAATGTGTAAATTATATGTCAATAAAGCTGTTACAGAAAAATAGAAGAAACTGATGAACTGGACCTATCCTTGATTTTATTCATCTGTGACAGGAAGAAAAAAGTACAATAAGCCACTAACTAAAGCTGAAAGCAAATGATAAATCAAGTTCATAATAGATAACTACACAAATTACTTCCCTAAATCTTCCCTTGTTATTTATTAGGAAAAATTTTTAAATAGTAAAATGACATTAATTTGGGTCCAAAACTACTAACACACTAATTCACTGCTTATAATGTATCAAGCATTATAAAGCTAAGCACTATGTTAGGCAGATTGGGATAAAATAACTCTCCTACACTGCTTTAAAGTGTGAAAATTGGTAAAATCAATGGTAGAGTATTTAGCCAGTATTGAGTACTAGAGTTAAAATTGTTCAGATCAGTAAGAATATAGAAGAGTTGAATTGTTAGAACATTCCATCCAACAATAGCAGAACACACATTCTTCTCATGTACCAAAAAAGACCATAAAACAAGTCTCAATAAATTAAAAAGCATGAGTCATAAAAAGTACATTTTCTGACTACAGTGGAATTAAATTAGAAATAAATAACAGAATGATCTCTAACGGGGGAGGGGGGAACTAATGTTTGGAACTAAATAACAACTCTAAATGTTTTATGAGTCAAAAAAGAATTAAAGAGAAATTATAAAGTATTTTGAGCTGAATGGAACAGAAAACACAACATATACAAATTTGTGAGATGTAATACAGCTTTAGTTAGGGGAAAATTTTATAACACAAAACATTTATATCAGAAAAAGCAGAAAGTTTGCAAATCAGTGAAGACAGTATCCACCTTAAGAAATTACAAAAAGAATAGCAAATTAAACCAAACTCAAAGTTAGTATGGGAATGGAGACAATAAAAATCAGGCAGAAATAATAAAAGAAATAGAAAACAGAAAAACAATAGAGAAAACCACTGAAACTAAATTTGAGTAGATAATTAAAACTCTAACCAGAATCTAGGAGAAAAGAAAGCAAAAATTACCAGGATCAGAAAGAGAGGTAATGTCACTAATACATACTACAGATATTAAAAGGATAAGATATTATGAACAGCTATAGCAATACATTCTACAACTTAGATAAAATACATTTCTTGAAGGATTCAACTGCCAAAGCACACTGAATCAAATAACCTAAATAGTTCTATACCTCTTAAATAATTTGAATTGGTAGTTAAAAATCACCCCCCCAAAACGAACAAACAAAAACAAAAAAACACTTCCAGGTCCACATGTCTTCACTTTTAAATTCTATAAAACATAATACTATTATGTTTTATTTTTAGTATTATGAATAATACTATTCCTACATGAATCTTTGCAGAAAACTGGAAAGGAGGAAGTATTCTCTAACTCATTCTGTGAGGTCAACATTACCTTAATACCAAAACCAGATACAGAACAATATCCCTCATAAATAAGATGCAAAAAGATATATAAACAAAATTTTGGCAAACATATCTAACAATATATTAAAAGGAAAATACATCATGACCAAATTGGGTTTATCTGAGGAATGCAAGGTTGGTATAACATTCTAAATCAATGAATGCAATTCACTGCATTAATAAACTAACAAAAGAAAAGCGATATGATCATCTCAATAGATGCAGAAAAGGTATTTGACAAAATTCAATAGCCATTAACCATAAAAACCCAACAAACTAGGAATAGAAGAGAATTTTGTCAGCCTGATAAAGGGCATCTACGAAAACTCTACAGAAAACATCAGACTTAATGTTGAAACATGAAATGCTTTCCCACTAAGATCAAGAACAAGACTAGGATGTCTGCTATAACCACCTTTATTCTACATTGTACTAGAGGTTCTAGCCACTGAAATAAGGCAAGAAAAAAAGTCATTCATGATTAAAAAGAAAAAGTAAAACTATCATTTAATATCAAAAAACATAATCATCTTTGTAGAAAATCAATTAGAATCTTTTAAAAGGCTACTAAAATTAATAAATAAACAGTAAATTTGCAGGATACAAAATCAATTGTATTTTTATATACTAGTGATGAACAATTATAAATTAAATTTTAAAAATAATACCATTTACAATAACATCAAACAAATAACAAAAGTTGTGAGAATATTGAAAATCACAAAAAACTGCTGAGGGAAATCAAAGAGGACCTAGATAAACGAAGAGATATACCTTATTTGTAGGTATGAAGAATGTGCATTGTTAAGATGTTAATTCACTAGGTCCAGCCCAAACTCAACAGGAGATTACACAAAGTCACAAACACCAGGGGCCAGAGATCACTGGGGGCCATCTTAGAAGTTTGCCCACCATAGTCACCAATATTATTAATGTATCGCTCCATTATTTTTGTTGCACACCCTTATAATTCCTCTAAAGGGACTCTGTAGACAAACTGCCTGATTTAAATCCTGAGTCTTCTAATTATTGTATAATCTTGCTAATCATTTAACTTCCTTGTATCTGTTTCCTTATCTATAAAATAGAGATAATAATGGAAACTATCTTATGAAGTTACAGTGAGGTTTAAATGATTAAATATCTAAAGTAATTATGTATTTAGCACACAATAAGAAATTAAAGACATCAGTAAAACCATTATAAATACTAAACTTACTATTCCTCAAAGTTGTGTTTATTACAACACATTCTTCTTTGATTTAACTATTTAATGATGCCTATTACATAGAAAGCACAATTTTAATCAAGGTGTGTACAAAGATACTTTAATGATGTACTAAAGGAGAAGTGTCTTTTTATTCCCATTTGTAATTAAAGTTTAACGAGCAAACATAGGTAATGCCTGGGTGACCATAATCCTGTTTTCCTGGTCCTAGTTTATGCCTACTATCTAGACATAGCTGTCAAAGGTACTTAAAAGTGTCCTAGCTTGTCCAAGGAACTAAAGTTGCCCAAGTTTATCATAATCCTAGATTGAAATGGAAACTAGATAAACACATCTGAGTAAGGAATCAATGAACCAGGAACCAAGTGAAAGAAAATAAAAAGTGAAGAAGGGTGATGGGGATGAGTAAGAATGACAGAGCCAGAGTGGTAAGAGAATAATAAATGCTTTGAAATGCCCAAATACCAGAATCAATTCATCTAAAATCTGAATTCAAGATTACTGTGGCCTATAAACCTAGCATATTCTTAAAAACTTACTAATAGTAATAAAAGAAATAACTGGCATTTCCTTAAGAATTAAAAATAAATAAATAAATACCAAATAAATGTTAATGTACCACACTTAATCTCCCTTTCCTCTCTTTTAATATGTAATCATGAAGCCAATATATAATTCTGATAGATATATTCTTTAAAAAATAAGAAAACTTGTTTAAATCTACACATTATAGGCCAAGTTTTAGCAAGAAACTATTTTTAAATCTATCTTTAATCTCTCACTTGAAAACATTAGTTGACTTTGGAAATTCTAATCCTTTTCAATTCCAGCAGCACCAAAGCAAATAGTCATGATCCTTTAAGAGGATAAATATGCTCGGTTTAATTAAATGATTAAATTATGTGACTTGGTGTGCAAGTTTTGCATCTGTATTTTAAGATGTAGTTATATGTCCTATGTATTTCATTAATGAAAAATTGAAAAGGAAGTATATTTATGGTAGAGTATCTTATAACAGAGGAATTCTTAAAAATTTATTCCTTGAATTTTCAAGAATTTGAGCTAAAAAAAGAAATGAAATCCTGGTACATGCTACAACATGGATGAACCTTGAAAACACTATACAAAGTGAAAGAAGCCAGTCACAAAAGCCTATATATTGTAAAATTCCACTCTTACAAAAAGTCCAGATTAGGCAAAGCTATAGAGACAAAAAGTAGGTTAATGGCTGCCTAAGGCTGAGGCTGGGTTGGGGAAGAGAAAGGGAATGGGGATGACTTCCTTCGAGAATGACTGAAACATTCTAAAGTTAATTATGGTGCTGATCGCACAACCTTATGAGTATACTAAAAATCATTGAATTGCACACTTTAAATGGATAAATTGTATGGTCTGTGAATTATATCTCAATAAATCTGTTAACAAAAAAGTTCTAGGTTATAATTCCTATCTAAAATATACACTACTTATATTAACATCATAAAGATGGTAAACATGATTCTAATGCTAGATGGTAGACAAAGTCGGGAAATGGAGGCCTCATTCTGTTCATGCTAATTACTCAACATTGATGCAAGTACAATTTATGTCACTAAATTCCTACTCGTTTTCTGACTATAAATGAATTTCTTTAATATTTTTGCCACTAAATGAATTTAGAAATCGGCTTGACTTTAAATTTGTGGTAGATATATCCTGACTTCATGTGGAAATATAATTTTTAAAATATCTTGCCAAATTATAGATTTTTATTCCTAAATAGATATTTAGTTTTTCAATACAAAGGTTAATAAAGATAATTTGAAAGTTTTGTATCAAGTGTAACTTTTAAAGTATATAAATACAGTCCTGTTTTACCTTCTTAAGTTCTGTGTCCAGAGCTTCAAGTACAAAATAGTAATCATTTTTTGACCTAGTTATATAGTGTCACATTCCATAATTTTGAAGAGTTACTAAATGTCAAGTTGATTTAGGTAAACGCTAATCATCGAATAATTCTAATAAATCTAGTCTATATAAGCAATCAACATGTTACTACTACTGATATTTTAACTAAAAACATATCAGAAAAATGAAATACCAGTTTTATTATTCCAGCATATTGTTTATTTAATATGATCATATTTCTACAAATGTATGCACTATGGCACTAAATCTGGTATTCAGAGCTAAGATGTCAAGTAGTTGACACACCAGAGAAACATCTGTACATCACTTTAGAAAGTGACATGAAACTGATTGCTCTTTGGTATGGCAAAATGTTAAATCTGATAGCTAGTAGAGTGACATCAGCAAGATGGTGAAGTAGGAATTATCGACCTTCATCACCTGACATAAAACAATAATTAAACAGTTATCCACAAATGAAAATAGCCCTAGCAGAGCTCAAGAGTGCAATTAAGAACCTACAGCAACATAGTGGAGCAAAAATTAGAGAATAACTGCACAGAAAGAATCGCTGGGAGAGCAGCTTAGTGGAGAGTTGTGGAAGCAACTAGGAAGAAAGAAGTGTGGGAGCTATCAGTATGGCCACAGAACACATACCATCGTGGTCCCCAGTGACCTGCTATGCAGAGGACCCCAACAGCCACAGACTCCCCACAGCTTCCACTGGGGAGTACCCCATAGTGTTGTTAGGCACAGGCTCCAGGAGCCTGATCCACAGAGGACACTGGCAGCTTTCATCACCAGGGTAACCAATAGCCGCAGACCTGGGGAAGAAGATGCTGCCCATTCCAAGAAGGAACTGCTCTTGTGCTTCCCTCGGACCAGAGTTGCCAGCACCTTCCAACCCTGAGCATACCAAACTCCAGAGCCACAGCTATTCTGCCTGCTCCTGGCGCCAGGACCACTCTGTGTGGACCCATGATCCAGACCCAGCCCTGTGGCTGCTCTACACGTGCCCATGTCTCAAGAATCAGAGCCAACACCACTGCAGGCTAGCCCACACCCAGGACCAGAATTCCACTGTACTCAATGCCCATGCTTCAGACTCTGTCTTCATGGCCACTTCGCACATACTTGCATTTCACACATCATCACTGCTGCAGGGTAACCAGCACGCCAGACCCCAAAGCTGCTGTCAGACTGCAAGCACTGGCAATCTAGTCCCTGGCTCCATTACTGCTCCACGGGTACCCAAAATCAGACACCTAGCACTATTGTGGGCACCCGCAAGCTGGACCTAGCACAAGAGGAATACCCTCCACCGATATCCCCATAGGAGAAAAAGAGATCAGAAGCTTTCACTGCTGCTGCAGACAACGGCAGCCTTGGCCATTGAGGATCCCTGCAATCTTCCAACATTAATCTCAGCTGATAAAGCTGTGTGGAGACTACATTGCTGTTAGTTTGGAATTTCCTCGAAATTTTAAAAATATAACTGCCATATAATATAGCAATACCACTTCTGGGTATATATCCAAAGGAAGTGAAATTAGTAAATTAGCATCTCGAAGAGTTATCTGCACTCCGATGTTCATTGTAGCATTATTCAAAACTGCCAAGATAAGAACACAACCTAAATGTCCATCAGTGGATGAATGGGTATAGAAATTGTGGTATATATACCGATATAATAGAATATTATTCAATCATAAAAAAGAAGGAAATCTTGTCATTTGCAACAACATAAATGAATCAGGAGATCATTATGCTAAGTAAAATATACTAGAGAAAGTCAAATACTGTATGACCTTAACTACAACTAGAATCAAAAAAAAAAAAGGAAAGCTGAATTCAGAAACAAAAGTAGAACGGTAGTTGCCTAGGGTTTGGGAATGGGGGAAATAGGAAAATGTTAGTCAAAGGGTACAAACTTTTAATTGTAAGATGAATAAATTCTGGAGATCTAATGTACAACATGGTGACTATAGATAATAATTCTATATATATACTTGAACTTTGCTAAAAGAGTATGTTAAATGTTCTCATTCAAACTCCAAAAAAGAAATAAAAAACAAGATAACTATGAGGTGATAGATGTGTTAATTAACTTGATTATGGTAATCAGCTCACAAAGTATATCTATAACAAATCATCATGTTGTACAATTTAAATATATACAATTTTATTTGTCAATTATCTCAATTTTTAAAAAAAATTAGTCAGCTGATGTATAACAGATGCCCACTATATTTTATACATACTTATGTATAAAAATAAATATAACTATATATAAAAATTAAAATATATGTATATATAAATAGTTTTCAATATGCAATTCAATATTTTTGATACCATGTAAAACAACAAAATTTTAAAATTTTTTTACTTTATTTTCTTTCTGTCTAGTCAGAGTGATCCGATAGCTTTGTAGAGCATTGTTTGTTTTTAATTTTTATTGGTAAAATATAACAATAAAATGTCATTTGCTAAGAGGAGATAACATTTTGAGTTTTTATACTTTTTTCGAAAAAGTGACTCTTATTACCTAACTACAGTTCCAAATGGTTTTCTGCTTAAAACATTTAAATCCCTAGGAGAAAATTAGGCCTAGTGGAGATAAACATATCCATCAATTTTTCTCTGGAATTCTCGATAAACACATTATACATTCTCCCTAGTGAGCTGACATTTCAAGCAAACATAAATCATGATCTTACTTTGAAATGGTGGAGTCATAAAACCCCAAACATATTAATAAGTGAGTTACATGAAATAATTTTCAACATTAATATAAATCACCTTTGGAATTCTCATAATTATTTTTACTAAAAGTAGCATATGATTTAAACATATGTTCATTTTCACAAATCAAAAATTTATAAGGGAGAGTCAAGTGCTGGTAAACTCCCAACAACAACAAAAAATCCCAAATATTAGAGATGATAGTCATTTCTTTTGGATAAGCCATTCTGTGGCCCTAATAATTCAAAGATATTTATAGACTTTTAAGTAAGCTAAAAGTTACTTTGAGACTTTAATAACAATTCGAAAAGGCATTCTATGCTGCCCCAAAGAGGCATTTTTCTAACTTCCATTACATAACCAATATAAATTGATATGAGATATAACCTCTTTGAAGTACTATCCTATTAAATTCTGAGATCATTTCCAGTGCTATAGTCTGACCGTTAGGAGAACGAGTTAAAAAAAAAGTTTTTGTTCAAATCTCAGACATCAAAAAAGTACTACAAATGGCTTATTGAAGCAAAGAAGAGCTCTGTAGAGGATCAGAAAAAATATCAGGGCCAGTTCAGAGTAACAAGTCAGACAGCCAAATGTTGTAGCCAGTGCCAAGAAAGGGTGGCTAAATGCCCAGATGTATTTCAGAACTCAAATACTTAGAAATGTGTGCTCTTGGTATAACTTCTGTCATTTGATGTAAAAGTTAAAAATCCAATGCAGATACAATAAAAATGTGAAGCATCAGGAGCCCGCTGGGTATTGCCTTTGGGGGAGAGGTAGGGCTTTATAAATATAAATACAGAAGCCAATGTAAATAACTGTGATCATTTTGTTAACCATATATAATAGACATTTTCCCTTAGTAACTTCATTGATGCTAATGATATCCATATATATTTTTACACAAAGGTTTCTATATTTGCACAATTCCTAGTATATTTTTAACTCCTCAAATATATTTGGGAATCATTCCAGGCCACAAGACCCTGAGGAATTGCAGAATTTATCAGACTGATATGTCAACACGTATGAATATAGAGCTATACGATGTTGTTTTTCTTCAGCAAGCATGTCATAAACGAAATTTTCTGGTTTACAATGTCAGGTAGATGAAGGCAGTTAAAGTGAGTCTAACTGTAAAAAAAATAAACTCAGAAACTTTAACTCTACAACTCAATTAACAGGGATTTTTTTTTTTTTAAGCTAAATTCACATTATCTTACTCAAGATTCTGGGTTTAACGAATCTGATCCCAAATACTTTATATTCTCTCCACAGAGTTTAATGTAGAGTCATAAGCATACCACAGATGAAGTATATGTTAAATATTGCCTTGCAAATGAAAAGAAATAATCAAGAAAACAAAGGCTAATCCATTTAGCCAAGATAGAATAATGCTTCCATTTTGCTTATTATTGTTAGTTATCACTTTCATTTTTAAATGCTGAGAAAAGGTCAAGACAAACTTATCTGAAAATGATTTAAGCGTGCTTCTAACCAATCATAACTAGAGTATAAAAAAATGAAGATAAATAGCATAATATAATAAAAAAGATAGGATCACCAGGGTTTGAGTCCTGTTCTTTCACTTATTAGCTAAGCAACCTTGAGCAACTAAGGTATTTTGAACCAATTTCCTTCTTTCTTACTTAGGAAAAATAATAACAATAACTACTTCACAGAGTTGTTGTTAGAGAGGAAGGAATAAAATGGATCAAAATACAGTTTTGTAAAACTGGAAAGAAATATATGCATTTATTGGGTTATCATCAAATAATAATTTTGCCTGAGAGACAAGTTGTTCAATGTATAGTATAATAAATCTTATATTTATATCTCTTAATTAAAATATTTTAAATTAAATAAACATTCATGTAAGTAAATTGTGTAACTCCTCACTTTTAACAATTTGGATGCAAGAATAATTAACATATTTACAACCAAGGGTGATGACATTTTTATTTTTTAAATATATTTTTCTCATACTTTTGAAAATCTTGCTTCTTATACATATTTTGTTCAAGTAACAAAACATGCATGTGCTTCCAATTAAACCTTATGGATAGACCTTAGTAGAAGGAGAGATATTTATTAAATTTCTACATCAAATCTAAATCTTTCTTTTTTCTTATTTGGTTCATTTGATGCAAACACAATAATAGTGTAATATATTCTTTCTCAGTATGAATAATAAATTACCAATTTGCTTTCTCTGTACTCATTACCTGAATGAGGCTTTAGATAGAACCAAATATAGTTACAATATCAAACACAACAATTAAAGGTAAAATACTTGCAACAAACCATACCTAGTAATAAGAACCGCATTATCGTGGTGGGCAATCCCATTTTCTGGAATGGTGTTTCCATCACTTTGGTGGGAGAGAATGGATTTCTGCCATTTACAGAAGCTATCGAGGGACTTGTCTGCATGGTGGTTTATCTCCAAGTTTGGCTGCAATACAACATGCATACCAGAAATGTTCCAAACAAATTACTAAGGTCAGTTGTTAAAACTTTTGAAGACTAAAGTGGGACTATAATTAGAAGTAGTGGTTTCTAGGAATAATTTCTTGCCAGTTTTTATCTCTATAGTATCTGACCTAGAGTTAATTTAGTGTATTATTGAACAGACATTCTTTCCAGTTCCAGCTTTAATGATAATGTGAATATATGTGATTATCAGCAAAGGAAACCAACCAAAACCACTATTAGAAGGTCTGTTATGCAAATGCTCACCTTTTGCTGAAACATACAGCTAATATACATGTATATATAGCTTTAACATGATATAAGAGGTATACTCTGGTAAACTATTTGAAATTTGCTTAAAATATTAAATGATTAGTGCTGAAAATCATATTCAACTAGAACTTCCTAAGAGGAGCAATAATAAAATATATTATATTATAATACATAATTCTAGAGCCTGTCTGTTAAGAGTTTTAGATTTATAAACTATCTCATTCTTACCTGATCTTCTGTGAGAACAATTAAGCGAGCCACTATAATATTCACAACGTTTCCTAGGCTGGAATCACGGTAAAGTTTGGCAACCTGACCTCCAGAAAATAAGAAAAGACACAAAGTCAGACAAAAATTATAGAGTGACTGATATTTTTTTATACAGTAGTAAAAAAAATTTTCATAAATTTAACTACTCTGTATATAAAAATGTTTTCTTTTATCCCATATCACTTAGAACGATACCGACAAGATGCCCTGGTAGAAAGTTTGTTATACAGGTCTGCCTCAAGAAATATTTTCTCCCCAAGATGAATTACAACACAGTAATTAAGCGGGTGAGCTGATGTTACAAGTTAAAGAAATTCTCTTAAACGAGATTTAAAATGACCTAGTCAAAAAAGTCACATTATCTGAAAATGAACAATCATATCTTTAAATTTATTTTCTATGAATCTGAAACATTAAATCAATCCTTTCTTGTTACAGATGAATTAATTCTTAAAATCATTATTTCACAATAAAAACCTTAGTCAAAAAGCACAACAAACTATGAAGTTACAATATTATATAAAGGGATCAAACTTACAATATTCATCACACTCAAAATGTAATGTTCAATGTCTTTACGGCCATGGTAGCCCACCATCATTTTGTCTGCCACTACTAGTGTCTCCACAAACCGCTCGGTGCTTACTGATCTCTTCTGTCTGTGGTGGACATGTGTGCCATTAATTGGTAGTGCAGAAGCAAAAGCGGATGTGTCATTCAACCACCAAGGTTTGCCACTTCTTATGACGTCTATAATAAAAACAATTAACTAGTTCAGATAGGTCCATTAAGTTTATGTATTTATAGGTCTTTCATGTAAACATGCTTCTCATAAACTCTCTAATGTATGAAGATCTTCAAAATAATTATATTATCTGAAAAATTAAATATTAATCATATTCAACTGCTCATGAAAACAAAACAAAATAAATGTAATGAATTACTTAATAAAAAAGAACTTTTAAATAATTATTTCCTATTATTCCAGTTAGTAATCATAATACTTTTAAATTTAGAATAGGTAATTTTAAAAATCATTTAAAGTTGTTTAAAAAGCAACTCAAGCATTAACTGTCCAAACAGCCTAAGAACTAGAGTAATTCTGTTCTATAAATCTCAATTCTCAGAAGTTATGAGTTATTTTTTTCACTTAGTTTTGCAGTCTACTGACAGAGCACCCAAAATATTCCTTTTTCAAAACCTATTTATATTGACAGAGCACCCAAAATATTCCTTTTTCAAAACCTAGTGGTAAAGGGCATTGGAATGAGAGTTGAAAGATCAGGATTCCAGCATGACTCACTTTACACTACATTTTCATGTGGATTGTGGTTTATCTTTGGTTTTCTAGTCATTTGGTTCTTCAGTACACAGGAGACCTTTTAGTGCTGTGGAATTTATGAATACTTGCCTCATTTATACACATCTTCACTCAATAAACTTGAGCAGGTACAGGTCCTCTGCATAGCTCACTTTTATATCTTTATATTGAAGAGGAAATCTTTCTAATCTCCACTTATTGAAAAATTTAGTGAGGAAAATTAGATTGATTTATATAATATATATGACAGAAAGTGACACTTTCTCTATTTTTCTAATTTTTTTTAGTTTTTACCTTTCAAAAATTACTTTGGTAGACATCATAAATTTTAAGAAATAAAATGAAAAGGACCATGAGAAGTATCAGTCAAATATTTTTTAAAAAAAGTTTTTTTAACCTTTTATAGTCAAATACTTTTGAAACTCACATAAACTAGTGTCTTTATTCCTAAAGATCAAGAGAAGCAGAGACAAACTACTTCTTATTTCAATAATATATCCCCAAGACAGCCAGTGAGTATTCCCCTATGTCGAGTTGTGCCAGACAGACTCTTAGGGTGGCCCCTAGGACCTCTGCCTCCTGATGTTCACACCTCTGTGTGATCTCCTCCCCTTTAGTATGAGTAGGACCTGTGACTTGCTTCTAACTAATAGAATACAGCAAAGATGATGAGATGCACATGATTACATACAAATGAGTATTGTACATAATGATGTTATATAATATTATAGCATCTCTCTTACTAGAGTCTCTTCCTTGCTGGCTTAGAAGAAGCAAGCAACCAAGTCGGTGACTTGTACATGGCAACGAACTGACAGTGGCCTCTAGCAGACAGCCAGCCAAAAAGCTAAAGTGTTCAGTCCTGCAACAGCAAGGAACTGCATGCTGCCAAGAACCATGGGAGGGGAGAAGTGGATTCTTCCCCAGTCAGGACTCCAGATGAGAACCCAGCCCTGGCTGAGGCTAAGTAGATAACCCATCCATGTACAAACTTCTGGTTTACAGGAACTGTTACATAACAAAAGTATATTGCTTAAGCCTTTGTGTTTATGGTAATATTGTTATGAAACAGTTAAAATCTTTTCTGCATTATATAACTCCAATCTCTCCTGCTCCCTCTTCTGTGATCATAAAACCATTCATGTACTCAAATCATGTCTAGTCTTCCCTTCCTCTGACTGGACAACTTAACTGTCTAAACATAGGGTTTAGTTTCCATTATTTTGATCATTTTCACTTCTCTGATTTTTTAATTTCTCTTTATTTTTATTTAAAGAATTACACACCACTGAGCAAAATAAACACTTTGCAATGGTGTTTCTCATTAGGTAGCATTCTGTATAAAGTAGTGATTGTTATTATCATCATAATTTTCATAATTTTCAAACTTTTAGCTTTTAAATTGTTAGTCTGCTTGGCTATCACTCTATCAGACATATGCATTCATGATGTCTGATGACTTTTCATAAATGAAGAGACCTTATACTCAAAGAATTTGTAGTTTGATATACATATAATAGAAACGCAAACACACTGAAGATATAAAATCGAAGAGATAACATCTTCAGTTTCATTTTAAAAATTAAATTAATCCAGTATAATTAGATCATTGCAAAACAATATACATTCTCTAACTGTCAATTAACTGCTTAATGTTAAGTTTAATGAGCTGTAACTAATATATTATAGTCTAAAATAGAATACACAATTAACTTATTTTGTTTCAAAATAAAGATTAGTAGTTCTTCAAATGATACTCATTATATATGCTTTGCTCAGTTTAATTTTAGATAGAGTATAGAATGTTAAAGACAATATTTCTCCATAAACATATGCAAAAAAGAACTTGTCCCTAAAACCAAATACATGCATCTCTTTGTCATCTGAAATAAGATTTTAAGTGTCTGATCAATTTCAAAATATTTTTTAATATATAGCCATTCAAGATTATCTCATTGATCTGCTTTATTTTTCATTTATAGCACTTATTACTTCTTAACGCATGGCTATATATTTATTTATTTGGTATACTTAGTTAACTGTCTCTCTTCGCTATAATATAAGCTTCCTGGAAGCAGGGACTCTTCCTTCTTTTATTGCTGCCTCTCCAACACCTAGAATAGCCTTGCACATACATGCTAAACTAATATTTATTTAATACAGAAGTAGATAATGCAGGTAGAGGAACATAATAGCTATGTCAGTGGACTATAAGAACATTCAGAGAACATAGCACCTCCACGTACTCAGAAGGCAGATGACTGCCTGGCCTGCAGCCATAAAGAAGGCAGTGCACAAAGAGCTCTCAGCAATGCCTGCTCCCAAGGATGTTTTCTGCTGTTCCCATGGACATTATCAACTTGCTCTGCTCGAGCAGGCGGCTGGTCCACCGTTTCTATGAACGCTATCTGCTTCTGTAACTAAGCAGCACATCTTGCTCCAATCCACCTGAGAAGGCAGCTGCTTCCCTAATGAGATTTAATATATGCTTACTCCATAATAATAATAAAATGCAGAAATGTGCAAAAAAAATAAAAAGAAGAAGGATTTTTCCTAGCGGATCCCAAGGAACAGAGATTAAGCAACTCTTTTCTCCGAAGGCCTCAAGACTGCTGGATAATACTGGATGCGGTAGATTGTTACTGTAATAACTTACAATCTGTTTAAACCTCCCTGTATCCAGAACCTCGTTACTGCCCTTCCACACTGATTCTGGGCTTGAACATGTGACTTTTTTGGGCCGACATAATACATTTTATATGTGATACAAGCAGAAATTTAAAACTTGTTCTTTAGAATCCTGAGAGTTCCATGTAAAAAGACCTGGAGATTGAGAGACCACGTGGAGCTGAAATGATTTGTCCCAACTGTGTACCACTTCACTCCCCTGACCAACTGACCTTCCAACTACCAAATATGAAAGTGAAGAAAGACATCCTAGGACCTAGAACATCTGTCCCTAGCTGAGCTAGTTTAGACCAAAAGAACCACTCAGCTAACCCCAGAACTGTGAGAAATAACAAATGTTTGTTGTTTTCAGTCACTAAATTTTGGGATAGTTTGTTTTTTCAATAAAACCTAATTGATACCACACACACACATACACACACACACACACACACACACACACACACACACACAAAACATTCAGTTAACTCTGGTGTAAAAGCAACTTTATTTTCTTTTTATCCGGTATTTTCTAAATACTCTATAAAGAACAGATGTCACTTTCGTATTTTTAATTGATAGCTTAAATCTGAATAGAAAAATTCATATCTGAATATGAGATAAATATACCCACTGTCAAAAGGGTTTTTTATATCTTATATTTTTATATAAACTTGAGTACCCAATAACAGGTTAACTGGCAGTGTATGCCTATAAATGCACATCTCACTTGAACTAAGTTGTTGAAATAGTATCACAATTAAAATCAGTAGTTCTTAACCAGGCATTTCTCAAGCTTACTGAACACAAAACGCTTTCTTTCCAATAAAATCTAGTGACATTCCCACAGAACTTAAGAAACTGCTACTATAATCCCACTACTGGAAAGCCAGTGAAGTGTTTGAAGGTGTGTAGTACAGCCAGATTTAGGAGACAGACTTGGCTAAATATGAAAGACAAACCTGGAGACAGAAAGACCACTTAGAAAGTCATCACAGTGGTCCAGGCAAGAGATAATGAGGGTCTGAACTAAATTGACTGGTGTTAGGAACAGGTTAAAAGCGAGGACCATTTAGGAAATAGTCTCAGTAATCCAGGGGGAGAGATTGTAGAAGAAGAAAATCTTCCACAAAAGAGCAGAATTTTATGATGGCAGTTAAGAGTGGAGTTGGAGAACTGTTTGACTCATGCCTAAGCCATTGAAAAATAAAGATCTGCCTCTGTAAAACCAATAATGAGATAGGCACTTCAAAAGAGGATAATTCGAATATAAAAAATTA
This sequence comes from Pteropus alecto, assembly GCF_000325575.1. Classification (NCBI taxonomy): domain Eukaryota; kingdom Metazoa; phylum Chordata; class Mammalia; order Chiroptera; family Pteropodidae; genus Pteropus; species Pteropus alecto. Next base: position 4,110,588 of record NW_006436298.1, read on the forward strand.
TATCACAAAAGACAACTAAATATTTAAATCCTAGTTTTTAAAGAATATATATGTAGTTGTACTCCTAGCCTAACTTTTGTTAAATATAAGATAAAATAAACTATTTCCACAATGTTTAGTTTCATTACTCAATACATTATTATTATCTACTATAAAATTTTACTTCATATATTAAGTGGATTCACTTCAAGTGGCCTTTTTCTAGTACCAATTATTCTTGACCAACGAGAACCTCCTGTAATTAAAAGCCTCAGAGATTATTCGAGAAGAGAGAATGCAGAATGAGAATAGTCAGTTGAAGAAAGAACTTTAAAGAATACTTATAGTTGAAGCAGAAGATAAGGAGCCTATGAAGGATACTGAGGAGAAACAAAAGGGTGATGCATTCACTGGTCGCAAGGTAATCCATTCCATTTTTTGCATATCTACCTGTTGAATCCATCTCATTTTTCACTAAATTTATTTGTTGGTGAACTACTCTTTGTATTAAGCTGAAATCTGCCTCTGAAATACTCTGCCCCTAGTTCCAGCTACTAGAACTACATAAAACAAATCTAATCTTTTTTTAAAAAAATGTACTAGCCCTTTAAATGCTAGAAACAGTTATTTCAATAATAACGATAGCTACAACTTGACTGAGTAACTAATGTGTGCTGAGAGAAATATGCAGAGAGGTTGCGTAATTTGTCCAAAGCTACATCAAAGCTCATGTTCTTTCTACTATGCTGTGCTATGTCCTCTATTTCTCTAAATTCTAACCTTTAGACTATACAGCTGCCAAAATTCCTATCTCTAGTCTTACTCTTCTTTAATTCAGTCTCCAGATGGCTGCCAGAGTAATCTTTTGAAAAACTCAGATCTGATCATGTGATTCCTGCAGCTTACAATCTTTCAATGGGTTTCCAGCACACTTAGGATAAATGAACTCCTATGTGGCATTTTTAAAGAGGACTCTGGGCATTATCATTCTAATTACTAAAATTCTTGTTTACTTTTATTATGAACCTTACCATATGTGTCAGAAGAAAGAGAGTGGCAATACAATACAATACGATTTCTAAAAGCCATATGTTCACTTACCTGAAACCCCGCAATGAGAGTGATCATAGAGATGCCGTTCTTGAAGGGTAGACTTTTTGTAAATAACATGGGGATGGCCATTTTCATAACTAAAATGTTTGGAATCCTCTGTGGTATTCTTTAATGGTTCAATAAAATATTCTTCATCTTCTGTAGCAATAACACCATGCTAAAAGAAAAGGAAACAAAGGACTTACCAAGAAGAATCATTTGAAATATCATTACCAAAAATCCAAAATAAATTGATACCTCTCAAAAAAAAGAGGTTAAAGCACATGTTAATAGAAATTTAATGAATTGTCTATACTCAGAAAAACATTATATAAATTTTCCTTTTCTTTAAAAAGGATGTTTAAATAACTCTACACCCTATGCTCTGTACTAAGCATGACACATTATTTCCTCCAATCTTCCTGACAACTCTGTGAGGTAGCAGAGACTTCTTTGTGTTCACTAAGACTTATTTCCTTTCCAAATGGTGCACACTAAACTAGGTATAGCTTTGTAGTTGAGTTTTGGCCAATAGAAAATAGGCAGAGTGTTGTATATCACTTTCAGACCTAGCCTCTGAAAATGTCCCTAGTGGAATTTTCCACTCTCTCTGAAAAAAGACATGGAGGAGGTAGAAGCCAAAAAGAGAAGGAACCTGGGCTCCTGAGAGACCCCATGGAAAGCTGTCCAACACAGACACTGATATACAGGAGAAATAAACTACTATTATGATAACTACTGACATTTTAAAGTTTATGCTGCACCAATTAATATGTCCTTAATTACATCCCATATATCCCCATTTTGCAGATAAAGTGATAGGCTCAGAGGTTAAAAACTTACCCAACATTACAAAGAGGTAAGTGAAAGGGCTGGGATTCACACAAAGCTCTGCTCTTATTCACTTATTATATCACCTTACACCTATTTATTTCGTCAAGTCCTACTTAGCACAATCCTAGCTCCTCTTTAAAACTTTCTCTAGCCTAAATGGAGTAGCTTCACTCTCCTCTGAGCTCTAACAGAGCTTATTATTTATTTTTAATTAATTTATTTTTAATTAATTCCACACCGCTTTGCTACATCTCAGGTCCTAAAGCTCTATTTAAATTTGGAATGACTTTTTAACTGCATGTTTTATCTTCCAAATTATACAAGTTGCTTTCTTAAAACAAAAGGTTCTCTCTCACATTTCTTTGTATCAGTTACAGGCACAGAAAGTGTCTCATACGTACTATGTACACCAAATAAAAGTTTGCTGATTAAAAGAAATCAGATAGTAAAAGTTATCTGCATCAGAAATAAGAACTTCCATCATTGTCTAATAGTGTTTTCTAAGTGTGGCACATATGAGGACTGCTCTTAACCTGGCTAATTTACCCTGCAATACTGGATAAAACACAAACTCTCTGGGTGTATTTCCTCAGCTGGAAAAATGAAAGGGTTGGTGTAAATTAGTGGTTTGAAAACAGCACTCTGGGGAGCCCTAAGGGTTCCATGGAAGCCCCCTCAGGGGATTGCTCCAGACAACAAAGAGAGACCTACATGGTTTGGATTCCTAGGTTTAGGAATCAGCTGTGCTTTTATTAATGTATATATTAAGTTTCCACATAACATTTCATTTGAGAAAAGGTTCTGCTGCTTTAAAGAGAAAAAATGCTGAAAGCCTCTGGTCCAGATAATCTCTAAGTTCCCTTTGAAACTAAGCCTCTATGATTCTGTTTAGGAAAACTCATGTTAAATACCACATGCTTGGAAAAAAAGATGAGACGTAATCAGAACTGCACTAACTTATAGATAAAGTTGAAGCCACCTATACAAAATGAACTAAGGAATGCAAAAAAAAAAAAAGAGCATCCCTTAGTCATCTCATTATTTTCACCATTGTTTGCTTTACTTTCAAGATATTAGTCCCTAAATTAAATGCAAATACTTATGGGGATAACATAATATGCCGTTAAGAAACTCTAATACCTGAGCATGAATTACTTTACCAGGAGATTAACAATGTGAGGTAAACTGAGCACGGTTCCTGCAGAAAAGAGAGCATATACAAGAAGTTTTGGTAAGAGGGAAGAGTAGGAAGCAGGGTCTAGAGCACTGCCCGGAAAGGGAAGAGCACTAAAGTCATGACATGCTGGACTATGGGTTCTAAATTCTAAGTTCTCAGCCAAGAAACTCAGGTTTCTGGGGGAAAATAGAATCAGAAGCCTCGTAAGTAAGTACAATCTCTTAGACCTAAAGTTCTAAGGTCTCAGCCAAGAAACTCAGGTTGCTGGGGGAAAATAGAATCAGAAGCCTCGTAAGTAAGTACAATCTCTAATTTCAAGAATGAGAATCCAGAGATTCTGTGCATTAGGTACTCTGTAAGATATTCTCACATATTATCTCATTTAATCTTAATACCGCTTTGAAGTATGTACTACTTACTATTAGCTCCTTTTGCTGATGAAAAACTGAGATTGAGCAAAGTAACAAACTCATTTGATTGACTTTGGATACTGGACTCTTAGTCACTATGTTATCATTCCCCTACCCTCTTAAGGTTGTTTCTGACTTTATTCATTCACCAAGTATGTTCTGAGTGCCAATCACATGGCAGGTTCTGTTCTAGGTGGTGTGGATACAATACTGAACAAAACAAAGTTTCTGCTCTATCATGGAGTTCACATTCTGGTGGAAGGAGTTAGAAAAAAAGCAATTCATTCATTAAATGAATAAATGATGAATCAGGTAGTAATGAATGTTGACAAAAAATAAAGCAATATAAGAGGAAAGAAGGTAATTAGAAGTGAGGCAATTATACAAACTATTTAGGATGATCAAGGACACCCTCTAGAATAAGGTATTATTTGAACAGAAACCTGAGTAAAGTAAAAGAACAAACCAAACAGATATTTTGGGAAAAAACAGACAAGGCAGCGGGAACAGCACTGCCTCTGCATGGCAATGAGGAAGGAGCATGTGTACAGTATTTGATAAACAGTAAGCAGCTACTCTGGCTGGAGGGAAGGAAGGGGAAGACGATTATGAAATTAAGAAAGGTGCTGGGGGCCCGATGATGGAGGAGTTGAGTTAAGTGGGAGCCCCAGAAATCTATACATGCCTTCAAATAGCCTTGCTCTCACCTCCCTTGGCATCCAAACTCACCTTTACCCTGTCTGCCCCAGAACCACCAGAATTAATCTCATCACGCTCCCATTCCTTGCCATGCCGGTCCTTAAAAGAAACCAAGACGTATCCCCTGGATTCTATTGCTCACATAGTTTTACATATCAAGTTTTCTGATGCCATCTGCTACGTCTTGCTGTCACCATTTAAAATACTTCTACTGTTTCCTCTCAAACTATAGCTTCAGCCTCATCTGTGAATGTTCACTTCATCTGGGTCAAACAAAAATCTGATTTTCCCTAAATAACGTTCTTTCTTCCTTGAAATCCTCTGGAATGGTGGCTGCTTTCTCTCCTACATACCTCCTATTGAACTTGGAAGTAGGATATGTGTCCTTGTGACTCATTCCCATTTCCAAACAATTCTCCCTCTCTCTCTCCTCCAAAACAAAAAACACAAATTTTTGTCTGATTTCCAGCCATCACCTTCTCCCTCTGCTAGTTGCAGTTATCTACTGACCCAGAGCTGCTTTCTTCATTTCTTAAAGATTTTAGCTTCTGGATCACTGTCATTCTCTGCAATAACATTCCTGAAATAATTGTTGATTTCAATATCTTCATATATCATCGGTTCTTAAAATTTATATGTATGTGTGTGCACATATACCTTAGATCCCTTTGGAAGTCTAGGGGTAAAGCCTGGGATATTATTATTCTCAGAATAATATTTTAATTGCAAAAAAAAATTATAGGATTATAAATAAAACCAACTGTAGTGAAATACAGTTATCAAAATAGTTTTTAAATGTAATAGTAATGCATGTCTTTTGTAACTTTTTAAATAAGGAGATCTGCAGTAGATCTAATAATTAACATAATTTCACAATTAATATTTTGCTGATTAACACAAATAATATTTTGCTGAACCTTCAAAAACTGTAGAATGACATGAAAATACCTATAATTTCTATTGGGGGCAAAATCACAGGTCCTGCTATTACTTTATTGGTTTTTGAGCTATGTTCATAATAAAAAGAAATGCTAGGTTTCAGTTAAGATTTAGTAAAAATAAAGATGTAATTTTTCCACATTCTAGTTCACAAACCCCCTGAATTCTATCCATGGATGCCAGAATAAGAACTGCTGACACAGATGGTCCTCTCAATTCCTTGACCTCCTCTCTTTCAGATATCATGTCCTTCACCTTACCTTAGACACTCATACCCAGGGTCAAATCCTAGACTTTGGTATTATCAATATTTGCTACATCGTCATAGTCCCAATTTCAGGTATCCTATTCTTCTATCTTTCCAGTACTGTCTCTCTAATTTCTCAACTCCAAGAGATAGTCCTTTTATGCTCATTAGAACCCATTGATCCTTTTCATTGTCCTCCACCCATTTCAAGTCCTCACCTCCTAACCCAGCTTCAATTCCACCTTCAATTTCCCTGCCCTTTTCTCCCTTCATGGAATTTATTTGGCTAAATTACAACCCTGATTAAAGTCAAATTTGCTACTCTGGACCTACCCCCTTGCAGTTTTTAGCCATAAGAAAACACCAAGATGTTGACTAGTCTCATTTTAAATTTATCATCATGATCACAACTGTGTCTTTAATGCTTCATGGCAATGATACTACGTTTCTCTGGTTCATTACATATCTGGCTCTCCTGGATGAATATTTCTTATTTTTTTCCTCTCTTCTTAATCCCCTAATACCTCATCTTCTCATCTTTTATTCCAATAGACAATATTGCAAAACCTCCTACAAACTCCTACAACCACAAATACCCCACCCACTTGAATCTCAAGTCCATATAATCTATCTTATTTCCTGTTATTATGGATGAACTGTCTAGTCTCCAAGCTAAGGACAATTATTATATTTATGCAGATAATTCCATCCCTTCTTACCTATCATGAACATCACTCTAGAAATTTCCCATCTCTCTACATAATCATTCCTATCAAACAAAACAAAACCTCCTTTCATCCCCACTTCTGCCTGCAGCAACTGAACATTTCTTGCTGTTCCAAAATTCCTTAAAACAATTGTCTATAGTCTTTTCTCCCATTACTTCTTAAACCTAATTCAATCAGGTTGTTGCCTCTTTTCCAAACCCCACCATGACTGCTTTTGTCAAGGTCACCAATAATCTCCTCACTGATAAATTCAATGGTCATTTTTCAGTCCTGTTCTTATTTTGACTCAGCAGCATTTTTCTCTTGAAATACCTCTCTTTGCTTCTAGGATATATGCCTGCTATTCCTTCAATTTCTTACTATAGTGTTTGCTGTCTCCACCATATCTTTCTAACTTCCTTACGCCCTCTTAAGTATATTTATTCTCCCCATCTAAGCTATTTTATGTAGTCTCCCGGCTTTAAGTGCCATCTATATATTGACGACGCCCAAATTTATAAGTCCATAATTCACATCTCTCTCATGAACTCCAGACATGCATATCCAACAGCCTATAGAATACCTCAAGTTTAACATGGCAAACTGAACTTATGATATATACCACCTCCTCAACCTACTCTTCCTACAGCTTTTCCCTATTAGTTAATGCCTGAGTCTGCCTCATCTCAGTTGATGACTGCTGTATTCTTCTAGTTGCTAAGGCCTCAAGCTTGGAGTCATCACTGATTTTATCTTGTGTCCTCTAAAACCTAACATCTGGCACCCAGTTCCATTTCTGACTTCACCTTCCATTATTCTTCCTCTCTTTCGCTTAGCTCTAGCCATGGTAGTCTTCTTGCTTTTCTTCGAACACTCTAAGATAAGACCTTTCCACCTGGAAAGCTTAACCCTCAGATGTCAGCATTCCCTTCCTCATTTCCCTTAGAGTTTTGACTCAATATTTTTCCAACTCAGAACTTATCGTTATCGAACATACTATAACTTTTATTTATCTTATTGTGTATCTCGACTAGAATGCAAGCTATACAATGACAGAAATTTTTATTTTGTTCACTGTTGTACCCCTAGCACCTAGAACACGGTCTGATCTATGACAAGTATTTATAAGTATTTGGTAAATGAATGAATGAATAATGGAAAAACTAGAAAAGCAACTGTGGATATAAGTAAATGAACAGAAAATCTAATTGGATCACTGGTCTTTTCTAACTAGCTATACAGCATTTAATATCTTCAGAAAGATTAAAGGAAATCATTTTTCATGAAATAAAAATAAGATACGAAGAAAAACACAATCAAAAAAAGGAAAATCTCCTGAAAATTAGAAATATGACTGCTGACTTTTTAAATCAATTGAAGGGAAAAAAAAGGCAAAATTAGGGAAATCTCATAGAACTTAGAACAAAAGAAAAAAGAAGGAAAAGAGATAAGAGAAGCAGAGAACCAACTACTGAAGAGTGGAGGGGAGAACTAAGGTGAGAAAATTATTAGGAAATTATTTTTTAAATTTCTCTAAGCTAAAGGAGGGTCTTTAAATTGAAAGTACCCATCAAATACCAAGTTGAGATCAGAAGCCCTAAAGCTTAACACATTATAAAAGTCTTGAAACAGAAAGAATAAAGATCACTTTCATTGAAGAAAAATTTTTAAGAAAAACAAGACTTCTATCTACTGCCCAACATGAACCCATGCTATTTTTTTTTACATCTTTAAGTCTTTTCCTAAAATACAAAACCATATAGATGAATTTGATGCTCTATATTTCTTTTTCCCAATTCCATCATCCATGGTTCTGAAGGAAAATGAACCTAAAATTTCACATCCAACTAAATTATTAATCAAAAATGAGGACAATATAAAGTCACTTTTAAATATGCAAGGACTCAGAAATTTTACTTCTCAGGCACCTTTGAGATAATTACTTGAAGATGTTCTCTAACAAAACGAGGATGTAAACACAAAAAAGAGGAAGATGTGGAACCCACCAAGGAAAAAAGAAATCCCAAGATGAGAGAGATGCGTAGTAACCCAAGAAACTAATTAACCAGTAGACTCCAAGAAAAATGCCTCCAAAAAAGAAGGGAATATATTCCAAGCAATAGATATAAACACAAAGGAACTGGATAATACTGACCACTGAGCAAAAAAAAAAAAAAAAAAAAAAAAAAAAAACCCTTCTCAATAAAACAAAATAAAATTAGAAACTCTGGAAAAACAAGACCTGAATAAGAAATAAGAAAGCTATGGTCCTAAAATGTGACATTATTTTAAATAGCTGTTAGACTATCATGTTAGAAATTTTTCCTTTGAATGGTGCAGGGTTGTAATACTGAAACTATGGATAAGGAAATATGATTTCAATGATCTCTACATTGAAAACTATTTTTTATAGAACAACTAAAATTAGAATTGATTAAAATGGAACTTTGAATAGCAGGATTTTTAAAAAAACCTTGTTTACATATTCCATTTGATTAAAATGAAACATGATACAAAATAAGCATGAAGGTGAAGTATCTGCTCACAAATTCCTTATCAGTTGTTAAGGGGAAATGGTTACTTTAGTAGACAAACATGGCAGACCTCACCTTAATTAAATAAACAAAATTAGTCAATACGAACTATGCTGTTTCAATAGGAAACAAAGTAAAACTGAAAGGTGTTGACTAATAGAGAGAAAGAGAACAAGAAATAGGAAGTCTCAGTGAGAATGAAGAATAGATGGGTGACGCTCTCCTATCCCCTTTAGTTTAGAAAAGTTTCCATTTTCAACCTTATTCTCACTTTTGACTCATCAAACAACATCTTTCACAACTTCACTGTCACTTAAATTAATGGGTCTCAAATTAACTTGTTCCCAGAATTAAATTCTTTTTTAAGTTTCAGAGGTATACTTCTCAAATCCCAACTAGATATATTTAACCCTTATTTCTTCAGATTCCTTACATTTACTATATAAAAAATCACTCTCTTCATCTTCCTCTCCAATCCAGCATTCAATTGGCATTCCCTTTCTCAGCCTGTAAAATTCATAAACCACCCATTTCCAAAATTAAAACCTCAGCTATCATCCATTACTTTTTCTCCTTCATTCACACCCAGTTCAATTCTATTTTAACTTCTTAAAATATTATTAAATATCTACTATGTACTATATGTCTTATTAGAGGCCAAGGAAGGAAAAATTAACAAGATACCAATCCTTTAAATTTTCTCCCCAAAACGTGGTTCAAATTCATTCTATCTTCTCCATTCCCGTACCATTGTATTGGTATAGTTCTATATTATCTCTTACATGTTCTGACTCATCTTCCTAGCTCTAATCACTCCTCTCAAATCTCACAACAGAATTAGTTTTTTTCCCTCTAAATCTCAAATTTGTTCACTTCTCCACCCTGTCAACATTATCAATGGCATAATTAATGTTAATGCCAACTTAAAGAGCTTGATCAATGATTAGGGACAGTATTTTCCAATCGTATTTCAGACAGAGTAAGTGTTATTTCAACATATGAAAACTTTTAAAACACAGATTTATTTTGGATAATTCATTTCTATTCAGAAAGATAAATGTTTTGTGTATAAAGCCTAACAATGCTTATAAAGAAACTAGTGATAAATGTACTCAATGTATCTATTTATAGAAATTAAACCTAAATCTAAAAATCTTAGTAATCATTTTGACCCATTAAGAGTTATAGAAAATAGCCAATCTGAGCTAATCCTTATATATACCTATAGCGAAAATTTTCCTAAACCATGGTTCTTAATACTTCTTTCAAATTTAGAACTTATTTAAACTCAATTTTAACTACGTAGTTTTTTTATATTGAAGTAGAAATTAGGATATGAATGTCATAGAATAAGGAAGAAAAACAGTTTCTGAAAGTATGACCTGAGCATAAAAATGTCTGTGCTCTTTTACACAGATAAAGCTTTAATGGAACATCTACATTAGTCTGAATGAGATTAAAGCAGTCGAGAAAGTATGGGAATATGCTTTTGTTCTGCATTACTGTGCACAACCTTGGACTGTGTATTTACCATTAGACTAGAATGAACTCAAATACCCAGGATAGACCCTACACTTTTGAAATCAATTTTCTAAGTAAAATAAGACTTATTATCAATCTTCAGATAAATGCAGAAAAAAATTATTTCATAGAGATATCAGTATAAAAGATTGTCCTTCAAGAATTTTTAACCATAAGTAGGTCGTACATAATTTGAAGCTATGTTGCCTACCAGAGAAAAATATTATAGAAAGAAACCTAAAGAGGCAATCAATGTCATGGTTTCCTGAAATAATACATACATGTACATACACGCACAACTTTAAACACTTCACTAATGACTGAGTTTTGTTTATGCATAAAAGATATCTTATCTGAACAGAAAAACTTAAATCTAAAATTAAACCTGAGGTTTCATTCATTCTTCTACTAATAATATAGAGTTTTAAAAATAGCTCTAACTTTGAAAAATCAACACAAACATGATCAAAAAGACTATCAAAAGGCAGCAAAAATAACAAAAAATTTAGACTGTTAACTTCCCTACTTAAATCACCTGTGTGTATACATATATATATATTTTTTTTAATGTGAGAAAAGACATTTACATTGTGAATTTATTTCCCCATCAGAAATTTAAAATTATAACATCTACTTACCAACCCAATACAGTTGCTTAAAGCCACTTTAGTTGTACTACGTTGATCTTGCAAGTATCCTGTGTAATGACAGTTGTCTAAAAAATCATGTTTCCACTGGGGTCCATCTTTCCCCCAGTATTCTACAGTAAAATGTTTGGACACGAAATCTGTGTTGAGAGTCAAGTTTAGGTGAAAGTGCTTGCCATAGGCTGAAAGTTTAAAAAATAACTTAGATACTGCCTGCTGTGGATCGATAGGGTCCATACTCCGTCTTCTCCTGGAGTGTTTATCATTTTTCACAGTAAAGCTGAGGAAAGCTCCATTTTGATCAACCCTTATTGGAATAGTTAGCTGGTAGTGTTCTAGGTAAGTCAGGAATTCCTCTTTGTAATCATGAGGCAGAGAATCCAGAAAAAAACACATGGAAGAAAAGAAAATTTAACAGAACCAAGAAATAGCAGTATAAACAACAACATCAGTTAAAACTATGCATCGTCATGTGAGGTATGGACAAAAATGTTATATTAAGCAAAAATAGAAGAGTAAAAGTTTAAAATCTAAAGATTAATTAAGTTCCAATTATTTCATTCCTCAAAATATTATTTTAAAATTATTTTAAAAGACTTATTCTTTTTTAAATTTAATTTTAAAAACATGGATTCTAAGAGGTAAATTCTACAGGAAATGTATTTTATACTGAATTTAAAATACTGAACAATACACATATGTAAAAGAATAAAATTTAGCTCAGATAAAATATATTTGTAAGTTATCCGAGTTTATATAGAATTTTTATAGCTTTGTTGAAATTTTTTTTACATAAATCATCAGTTAAAATGTAAAATACTGTAGTCACTTTGTGAAACAGTCTGCCGTCCCTCAAATGATTCAACATGGAACTACCATCTGACCCACTGCTAGTTATGTACCCAAGAAAATGAAAACACACATCCACACAAAAACTTGTACATAAATATTCATAGCAGCATTATTCATAATAGCCAAAAGGAGGAAGTTTACTCAATTGTCCATCAACTGATAAATGAGTAAAATGTGGTATATTCACATAATGAAATATTGTTCTGCAATAAAAAGGAATGTAGTACTGATACATGTTATAACATGAATGAACCTTCATAACCAAAGTTCATTATCTAACATTATAAAAACATGCTAAAGTAACCAGTCACAAGAGAACACATATTATATGATTCCATTTACATGAAATATCTAGAATAGGCAAATCTCTAGAGACAGAAGTAGAGCAGAGGTTGCCTTGGGCTAGGGGTGAAGGTACAGGATTTCTTTTGGGGATTATGAAAATGGTCACTATTGTTCAACTCTGTGAATATATTATAAACCATTTAAATTGTACACGTTAAATGGATTAATTACATGATGTATATATCTCAAAAATCATAAGAATGGCAAAAAATTCAGAAGACTATTGAACATATTTTCCTTACTTAGGTGTACTAAATATTACCTTCTTAACCACATCTTCTTAACCACATCTTCTTTAAGCTAGGTTTACCAAGGAAAACCACATCTTCTTTAAGCTAGGTTTACCAAGGAAAACCAAACGTCTGCCTGATGCCTCACTGTCTATACATGGAGTTCACCCACAAATATAAATATTAAATACTAGTAGAACAAGTGAAATGAACACTAAATTGAGTAGACCCTTTTTTCCTATCACTACATATCCCCCAAAAGGTGTTTACCACACTAAATATTCAGAATCTTTTCTCGTCAGATTAATAGCATTATTTTTTGTGAATTTCAAAGCAAAAATCCTACCTTGTGAACTGTATGAAAGCCGGTGGTCACTATGAAATTCCGATGAAGCCATGATGAGGCTCAAAATCCAGGTCAACATCTTCCACAAAATTTCCATAATTTAGAAAACTGGATGATTTTTTGGAGGGCTACCTATGTGCTAGAGAGTCAATACCATAGCAAATTAGTTATTAGTCGGTCCACTGTTTAACAGGTACTTTTTTCCAACATCCCGTACTTTCTTCTATATCTGGATTCATTTTCTCAATCCAAAATGAAAAAATTAATGATGGTAAAATTTTCATAAGCAAAGCATTAGGCTGATTAGTTACTAAAGTATGGCCATTTTTTAACCTAGAAAAACAAAAAAAAATTTAAGTTAACTGAAAAATATCCTGAATGGGCAACTCTATGCTGCTAAATGCCTCCCAAAGGACATATACTACAAAATAACTTATAGCTAAATTAGACCATTGTTGTTTTTTATAGCCTAAATACAATTCGCAAGACTAAACAAAGAGTTAGAAACCTAAATGTTTAGCAGGATAATGTCAGAGCTATTGAATAATCAGAGAAGGAATCTGAAGAGAAATCACAAAAATTGTTCTTTTTAAAAACTCTGAAGATAATGTGTGGGTACAGTGACTAAATTTCTTTTGATAAAATAAAAAGTAGACTGACTTCACAATCAAAGTTCATTCTATACAAGTGTTAAACAGTATATGATCCCATTCCTTAACATGCTTTTTACAACACTTATATCCAGAGAGTGATCTGTTGCTTTATTAGGTACCTATCACTTTTTCTTACAGAGTTGATCTACAGACACACAGTGACATTTAGCTGCTGTCTGAACACTCAAGACAGTAACATAAACTAAACTTCTAAAAAAGTTAAACCATATTTACAGTAACTTGAGTTTATCTGGAAGTCTTATATGACATAGGAAACATATGTAAGGCAACTTCAACTATCTAGAATCTAACTGAAAGAAAAAGAAATTCATTTTATGAAAAGAAAGTAATTTCAAATATTCATTTCGGGTATCACAACAGATTTCATGTTCTATCTCATGTACTTTCCCTTCAACTTACAACCTCACTCAGTCTATGAATTCACATTTTATACAGAAAACTAGCACACCTGTCTACCTGATTTCCCAGCACTTTAAAAGAAAATAACAAAGGGACTAGAAACAAGCTCACTAACAGCAGAAGTGTGACCAAAAAAAGGAGGAAAAACTAAAATGTAGTTTTAGAACCCAAAATCAATACAGTTTGGAGTACAGGCAAACAGCCCTTACTTATAGGTTTAACAGTTCTTATTGTGCATGTGACTATGTTATAGCTCAGTATCTGATATTCAGAATACTATGTCTGAGTCAGGAATAAAAGGTTAAATTATTCTTAATAAGACGATTTACTGTTAAGATAGAGAAGTATATAAAATATATTAGAGATGATCATCTCACATCCTTAATAATGGTATTACCATTTAATAAATGCTTACATACTTACTGGTTAAAAAATGCAGTGGCTAAAATAAAATCACTCTAGGCATATAAAAAGATATTTGTAGTTAACAAGAAAATTAATTTTTGTGGAATATTTCATTCCCTATGGTGCTAGAAATATTGGTTATTACAACACATAAAACCACCACAACCATTTAAAATTCCATATGTCTGTCACCACAAGTTATTAAACTGCTAAATTTTGGAAAAACTAATTCATTAATCAACAAATATTGTCTTACTATGTTTCCAAAATGGTGTTATAACAAGGGGATACAGAAAAGATTAAGACACAACCATTACTCATAATTTAGGTAACAAAGGAAAAAATTTAAGGTAGAAATGACATATGCCATAATGAAATTATGAAGAGGTGTTACAGAGGATCAGATGAGGGAGATGACTTCTGAATCAGAGAAGGATGAGGCAAAAAAAACAAGTCAAATTGCTGGGGGCAATCATTACAAATTAAAGAAATCGATTCCACAAAGTTTAAATGGTAAGAAAAAAATTGAAAATAGTATTAGTAATAACAGTAAGTTTCATTCCTATGCAGAAGACTAACAGATAATACCTGGAAAGGTAGTTTAAGGTCATACTAAAAATAAAGAGAATTTTAAATATATGTTACTTCTTTTAATATTCATAGCAATCTTGTGAAGTAGGCATTACTGCCCTAAGTCAGGCAGACTCCAATGATCCTGCTTCTTGATATCCACACCCTTATATTATCCTCTTCCCTTGAATAATTTGATCCCAACCAATAAGGTCTATTATCCCACCCTGGTAGAGGGGATGTCACTTCCATGATTAGATTACAAAAGATTCTAACTTCCATCTTACTAGTAGACTCTCTCCCTTGTTGACTTTGATGAAGCAAGCTGCCATATAGAAAGGATCACATGGCAAGGAACTGAGAACAGCCTTCAGAAAACCACTAGCAAGGAACTGAGGGCATCAATTCAATAGCCTGCAAGAAATTGAATCCTGCCCACTAATATGTAAGCTTAGAAGCAGATCTCTTCTAGTAGTCAGATAGCTAGAGCCCAGAGTCATATACAAGGCTACTTGGCTCTAAAGTCTAAATTCTCTCTATTACATCACACTTCCAGTTTAAGGCACTCTAGCTTAAATATTCAATAGCAGTTGCATTCAATCAGTGTCAAATAAGATATTCATAAAATGGTATAGGTTAATTAATATGAATAGTTTTAAGAAACTTTATACACAATAATTGTTTCATCTCAAAATTACTTCTACAATGATTTAGGCAAGACAGCAGGTACTATATAGCCTTTCTCAAGCAAAAATCTATAAAGAGATTAATTCACACCATTATTCAATAATAGTAAGGAAAATAATCCAATTATCTTGATTCCCAAGCTACTTACATATATACTCCAACTCCAAAATTGTTTCATGAAAAAGTCTTCATTGTTTTAATTTTTTCAGATAAACCGAGTGTTAGTATAATAATGTCAGACATTAAAAAGTCTCTCTTATACTTTTAAGTAATCTTCCTTTAAAGAGGAATATATAATTAATATGTTTCAGTTAAATTTCTAGTAATGGTAATAGATTTGTACTGAATCATTCATCCTTTTTTCCTATTATCTTGGGCTCTGAAACTAATGATTAACTTAGCAATATAGTTAGCAGGGTTTAGGGAAAACCTCTTTTCCCTTTTGAGAAATTTCCTGCTCTTCAGTTTTGTAACCCCTCCATTCTTACCATTACCAGCACTGTCCTGTAACACTTAATGCTCAAACTAAGTAAGCCAGCAGCATTGACAGAAAAAGTAACATAGAATAACATTCGATTTAAGGACTTGTAGTAAGAGGACACTGGTGAGTAGCAGAAAGAGCAGGACTTTGAAGTTAAACAAACCCGAGCTACAATCTTAGTTCCATCACCAGCTACAGTATCTGGCGCGCGGGCACTCAATAAATTTGAGTTTCTTTCTCTTTTCTCACTTCCACCCTCACTTCCCATTTATTTTTCCCAAGCCTCCAGTGCCAGTGAAGAAACTTGGTAAGTAAATGAGTTGGCTCAATCTCAACTAATATCATCAACAACTAACATATCTAACCACTGTTAGACATCTCACAATAAAAATGAAGGGGTTAACTTATTTTCTGACACCTGCTGGAGAGCTTAATCTGCATATCATAAACAAATATGTATAGGCACTGACTTTTCTAGATCTAGTTCCCAAAATTCAGACTAACATTAAAATAGTACATAATTATCCAGAAATCATAATGCATTAACTTTTTACATTGTATAGCAGAAGTGTTACTATATGTTGTGGAAAGCACAAAGGCTTTGAATACTGGCTTGACTCCAAGTTACTTAAACTCTGAATCTCTTTCCTCATCTATAAAACAGTGATAATGATACCTTCCTTCCAAACACTAGTTGAGAGGTTAAATTAGATTACACATGATGTAAAGTGTCCCCACACTTCACTTTAATGGCTATACAAATATTAGCCCCCTCTCACCCTCCCTTACATGACTCATCGCTTTTCAAAGGCCTTCTTTCAAAAATAGTTTCATGTCCCTCCTTCCTTCCTTCCCTCAAATATGTGAAAATGAAAATGATGTTGGAATCAATCAACTATATTGTATTGTCTTTTAGAGCAAACAGTGAAGAATGGAGGTCATGATAACTGGGTTTACAATATTTTATATTGGAAAACAATCAAAATTTCCATTTTATTTTAATTTCACATATGCTTTTTTCCTAATACAAAAGCACCAGCCAGTAAAGTTAAGGGATCATTTACCTGCTTCCATGGATCAAAGCTACATTAGCTAAGCAGAAATAAGATTAGACAACTTGCACTATAGTAATTCCCTCAAGTAGTCAGCCCTGGTTGAAAGGCACTTACTTGTCTTTTTCCTCTATCATCTTTACTTCCCACTCAAGTGATCTGGGAGTAGCCAAGGTAATAATTTCCTGTCCTGAACTATTATTATGGAGCTAAAGAACATGCATAACATCTTTCCGAACTTCTTTCATCCATCTTAACTCTGGTTATTTATTTTAAAGATGATCTGGTTTTCACAGAGAAAGCAACAATACCATGCTCCCTTCAGGTATTTAATTTTTATATGTGAAAATTAACCTCTCATTTCTTTTTCCACTTATTCTCTCAACAAATATTTATTGTCATATACTATCTGCCAAGGACACCACTGGGCTATAAGTACAACGTTCCCAGATCATTTATAAACTTTGTGAGATTGGTTTCCAAAAAAAGGTATAATTAAACACACTCAAAACTTATCTGTCAAGAAAAGTGAATGAGCCAAAAGCAAAAATACAAAACATTATTCTACAAAATTCAAGCCCTAAATTACATATAGTTCTGAACTGTTTTTTTTCCAGGTGGCAAGTTAGATACACTTTATCTGTATTATAACTTCTCTCCTGACAAACAGAAACACCTTTTTCTCTTGAGGTTAGCTCAAAATGTTGATAATCAACTATGTCCTTTGGTATAACCAAAAGACCTATCAAACTCTTCTACTTTTTCTTCTTCTCCTCAGAAATGTTCCAAAGAATGTGCTATTAACTCTCTTAATATATTACTCTCTATTCTCTCACAAAAGTCACATACAGGATAAGATTTGGCATACAGACACATCCTAAACCACTAGTAGCTACTAGTGGTTGCTAAGGAAATGAAGAGGAAGTGGTAAGAGTAGACAAGAGTAGGAATTAGTCTCACACGTATTGGCCCAGACATGAAAAGTACTAAAATATTCCAAGTCTTGAGGTTAGAGATTTTTCCCCTTGGGAATCACAAAAACATTAATACCACAACATAGATTTCATTTGCTGCCACTTGTGGCAAATGAATGAATTTGATTTCTTTGAAATCAGTTTATTTGCTTCTATTCACTATTCTTCAAAAATCGAAAACACCAATGATTGCACTTAAACACTAAATTAATATAAACCAGAAGTGCAGTTACCACTTTGGTGAAACACAGGAAAACAATTATCTCCAAAATTAATTTTCTCAATTTCGTTCAACTATACAAGTTTTACTTTACATATCTTTCCCTGCAATGAATTTTAAGAACTGTCATTCCCACATCTGAGTTTCCGTCTAATCAACATAAGCTAAAGAAAGAAAAACAAAACAAAGAAAATTAGTCCAAGAAATTTAAGCATAAAAGAATATGTTGAAAATCGCACTCCAGTGTCTTTTTAAAAGTTCCACGCAATGGTTCAGTTACCCCTTTCCTCCCCCCCCACCC
>NW_006436298.1:4129035-4139773 GCF_000325575.1 Pteropus alecto
TGAGCTGCCCTGGTTGAGTTGATCCTAAAGTTAACATTCAGCAGCCCATTTCCAGACAGCAGCGCTAAATCTATTTGGATAAAACGCGTGTGACCCAGACAGTTGGCATTTGGCCCAAACGCGTTGCACCGGCAGCTCAAATAAAAACAAGAGTAAGAAACTCACTCTCTTGTTCCCTCTCAGTGCGCTTTCTCACTCTCTCGCTCTCTTTTCTTCTAGTACAACAAGGAAAGAAATTACCAAAGACAGGAATTGTAGTACACATTATCAGAAGGCAGCTTTCCAATAACCCCTCCAGCACTCACCCCCCCTCCCCAAATCCCTGAACTTTGATCCCATGTACCATATATACAGACATACCCCGATATTCAAGGCTCCGGAGGGTTATGAGTCTAGCACGTCCCAAGTGGCCAAAAGTAAATCAAAAACACACGCTTCCATCTCTTTGATTAGCCTATTAAGAGCTTAACATATCCTAGAGCATCGGGGCTACAGCTAGCACATTAATTCTGCCCTCTGAGCCCAGGCATAAACTATGCACTTGTCTGACTACTTAAGACACTGACATGAAACTATAAAATGCAAGTTTTTCTTTAAGAAAACTGGAAATCAGTTTAAAATACACATCATTATTACTTTCCTGATTACTATTTGGTGATGACTTAAAAGACCACAATAATCATAACCAAGTCATACTTCACAAAACATGTCCATTTGTATAATAAACGTATATTTTTTGCATCATAAAATACTTGCAAGACCCAGAATTCACCACCTCCCGACTAGTCTGGAGTTAAAAGATTTCTATCTGTAAAATGAGTTCAGTCAAGCTCACTCATTGCCATTAAAAAACACACACACTCATACACACAGAGAAAGTTTTCTACGCGTTATTCGGAAGACAAGCAAAGCACAAGTTTTAATTTTTTTAAAAAAACGGTTTCATTGAATATTGTGAAGTCTTCCTTACCGTTTTCATCTTCAAATTCTGATAAAAAGTAAGTTTCAAACAATAGAGATTGCACTGGACGGCTCACGTACTCCCTCTCCTCTCTTAACTTTTTTTTTTCTGCCCCCCTTTGCAAAGCCACAGCAGTCAGTTAGTTATTCTGCAGCCAGAATAAAACACTATAGTCTGGCTAACCCGGGCTTTAGAGAACGGACTTTCTGATTTGGCAGAAAAAGAGATGCCTTCAATACATCCAGGCTATCATCCTGAGATACTGCCTTTGCAAACCCCCTTTTTCTCCCGCCCCCACCTCTAAAAAAAGGGGGGAAAGAAAAAAAGAAAGGAAGGAAGGGGGGAAAAAAAGGACTTATTGGGGGTGGAAGTGGTGCCCTCTCTTCCTGGACAGCTTAGTGCCTTTGCTATGCAAATAACATGTGAGGAGCATCAAAAGGTATCAGGAGAAAAGAAGACAAGAGGAGCAGGAAGGGCAGCAAAGTTTTGTTGAAGTAGCCCTAGATCTCACTACCGGCCCCCAGCCAACTTGAATTGCAGCAGGAGAAAATTTTGGCAGCTTTTCCTCGGAGGCAGAGCACACTGACGTCAGTCTGCAGATGTGCCGGGCTGCGTCGGGTGCGCATGTGTCCTGGGTCGTCACGTGGAGGGGGAGGGGAGGTAGAGGTACAATCGGGGTAACCAACTACCAGCCATTCAGAAGGGCTTAGACAATGTCAACTTTTCCACCCTGTGAATGAGAAATTCTGGCCCTTCTAACCTCAATCCCCTACCCCACTCCGCCTTTCTTCCTCCTCCTCTTCTAACCTCTTAGAAATTCTAGCCTGGTTTTGGATCAGTTGTTTCTTGGAAAAAGGAAAGGGGAGGGAGAGGATGAATGACTTTAGATGAACTAGTATCACTGTTGAGATCTCTGGTATCCTTGTCCTTGTGTTTTCTTTTTAAGTCCACACAACGAAAATATTAAAAGTTACACATAAACAGTGTCTTTGAGGAAACATAACAAACTTACATCAGTGGCAGATTTCAAGTCTCGGTAGGTACATGTGCACAAAATGCCTGTTTTCTTTAATACACTTCCACAAGTAAAATTGCCACCGAAAAGGAGAATAGACTGAAGTAACTAAGACCAGCACATTTTCCATCTGATTACCGACTTCAGGTTATGTGGGGCTTTAAAGGGGTGGGCGAGGGGGAGTGGAGGAGGCGGGAGCGGGGGAATAGAGAGAAGCTTGCATTATTTCCAGATGAGGGTGAGAGTGGACGGTGTTTTAAGTGCAACCGGGGAAAGCTACAAGTGGAGTGTATTTTTTTAAGTCGGTACATTGAATGAAATCTCAATGACTACCCAAATGAAAATAAATCCGAAGTCAGATCCCCCAAAAGGGGGGAGGGGGAGACAGGAACCCTGCTGCGATCTGAAGATAAACAAACAAAACCTCAAAACTTAAAAAACCCTCCTCGCCCCGCTCGCACCCGCTCCGTGCACACCGGCGGCCAGTCCATACTGCAAGGATAAAACACCACTACAACGTAGCACTTTCACTTTCATTTGCTGGGAATAAGCCTCTGGCATTAAACTATGGGGGAAATGCCCAAATATGTTTTCCATGTCCTAAGCAAGCAAACAAAGTCTGGCACACTAATCGGAAACAGGAAAAAAATGTGAAAATAGTTGAGGACAAATGTTGTCCTTCAGCAGTGTAATCTGCTGTATCATTTATCTGTCTCTACGGTTGAATGTAGGATAGGAAGAGGTTTAAGAGTTTCCGAGGTTGGGGGTGGGGGGGAGGGGGAGAATTGACGCCTTGAAATTCCAGCCGGTGGTTAACGCCAAGTCAATTTCCGATGGCCAGAACCAGAAACGGGAATTGGACCGGAGGGAAGGGGGTGGGAAGGAGAACCTTTCTGAAGACTGCCTCTTAAGTTTCAAGCTTCTGCTAACATTATTGCTCATCTCATTTTTTTTTTTTTTTGCTTCCTACACCGGAGGTAGTAGGTGTAATTCTTCTGGTGAATACATGAATAGTTGGCGAAAAGAAGGCATGAATCAGACTGAGAACGTCCAAGAATACAGTTATTTCCATTCTTTTTTGAGGGTTGAAAGGGGAAAGCATCTGTCCACAGTCAATAGTCCTCATCTTGACCTTAAATCAGTAGTATTTGGCTCAGTGCTATTTAAAACGTAGAACTAAGTCCTGTGGTTAGCATTCAGTTTTAAATAAAGATGATTCACATAGAAATATATATATTTGCATTAATATACATAAGGTGGCTAATCTCATAGCACTAATTGTAAACACCCAAAATAAGAAGAGTGGGCACAGAGCTGTTTTTGCATCAAACCATCCTTTAAGTAGTTGTGAATCTTGTCCTTAATTTTTCAAAAACTGGTTGTGGATAGACACAGCCAATACAGATAACTAAAGTTAAGGTGTAAGTAGTAATCATCTATATAAACTATCTGAAAAGTTTTTACTCTCAACTAAGATCAATTGCCCTAGGAAGTAGCAGCATTGTAAAGGAAAAGCTTATTCAGTGAGAAGTGAACTTTGGCTAATTACTTATTCAAAGAGTGCCATCCTGCGTCTAAACAGAGTAATGAAAATTTTCCAACAGATTACTCTTCTCCA
Organism: Pteropus alecto; assembly: GCF_000325575.1. NCBI lineage: Eukaryota > Metazoa > Chordata > Mammalia > Chiroptera > Pteropodidae > Pteropus > Pteropus alecto. The sequence continues at coordinate 4,132,630 of NW_006436298.1, forward strand.
AATGACTGTGAATTAAGAAAAACAGTATGACTAAGGGTGAGAAATTATTAGCGGGAGAAATGAATTAAGTGTAAAGTTAACTACATATATGTGCGTGTTCCTGTGTGTTTATATTTTAAGTGAATTACAGAAAGTTCAAACACACACAAAAGTAGAAAAATCACATAATGAACTCCAATGTATCCATCATCCAGTTTCAACAAGTATCAACACATGACCAGTTTTCCCCATTATTTCCTCCACTCCACTGGATTATTTTAAAGCGAATCCCAGATAACATTTCATTGCATTAAATATTAAAGCCTTAAAAAAATTCTGTTTATTGAAATCGGGATCCATATATAGCATTAGGTTGATCTCCTGTGTCTCTTTTTTAAAACTTTGTATTGAAGTAGAATACGCATATAAAAAAAGTGCATAAATTTAAAATTTGATGAAAGTGCTCAGTCCGATGAATTTTCACAAAGTGAAACTGCCCATGTAACCACGTAACTCTTCATCTATTTTAATCTATCGATTTCCCCTCATTTCTTCTTTATCTCACAATATAAATGCTGTATTAATATCTTGCCATCTTAATACTATATATAGCACTTCCATTAGCATAGAAATGTTTTAGTGTAATGTCCATACATTATTTCTTAATTGAATTATATGCAACAAATTTAAATTAAACCTTAAATAAATTTAAGTTGCAGTAGAAATTCTTTAACATTTTTATAATGGTCAATCCTCTATTCTTTGAAAACTTTCCCCTACGGCTTTCCTTTCTTTCTCTGTTTAATTAAGAAATAAAGATTATGGGCACAGTAGAGTTGATAACAAACCCCTTATTTACATCTAAAAAAAAAGCTGTGGGATCAATCTTTAGAAGCCTAATAAATCTAAGTGAACAGCGGCCCTTTCAGGAAATCAAAGATGAAACAAATGGAAGGTTGGGAGAAGAAGGAATCTGTATGTATGTATGCATGCATGTGTGTATTTCAGAGACTAAAAACCAGAAGGAATGGCAGAAGAGTTTGAGAGCCAATGAATCAGGATGGAAACTTTTAGAGGTAAAAAATAGACTTCTAATCTACTATTTTTAACACTTTAACATGTAAGTTAAATTTAATGTTTTAGTTAAAAATGAAGGCATTTCTTAAAATTAGACTATTGTCTTGTATTTTCAGAAAAAAGAGATGAATTCTGATTTTATGTTTGATTGAAATTATTAAATTGGAGCAGGTGACATCTCAAAAGTTGATGAATTTTGAATTCTACCTCCCAGACATTAAAACTATATTCAACACATTAAAACCAAATTCCATACACTTTCTACACAATACATTTCATTCATTCAATGAGAATAAATCTGAATTTGATATAGGGAAAATAAATATTTTCTAATCTTTTGAAGGATTATTGTAGGATTTCTTAAATAAGATGCAAAAGCTCAAAGCATAGAGGAAAAGACTGATAAGTTTAACTAAATAAAACGTTTAAAACCACTAAAAAGTAAAAATATAGCCAGAGACTGGGAGAATTAGCAACATGTTAGTAAAACTTTAAATATTTAGAATATTGAGAGAATTCTCACAAATCTATAACATAAGAAACATCCAAACCTACCTGAAGAGAATTTTTTATGAATTTGAGCCAAACTGACGACAACTGCCGGGATGCAAAATCTCAACGGATTAAGAAAATGCTCTGGAGTATGGAAGTTTTGCAGCTTATTTTATATATTAGAATAAAAAGAGGACATGTAAGGCGAGTTACATGAAATTCACTGGTGGTAGATTAAGGGGGCGGGAGAAAGCAAGGCGAAGAAATTTCTGGGATTGGATAAAAAGCAAAATGGAGAGACATAGACTTCTTTTACATTGGTGGGTATAGGACAGCTAATAATTAACATGTACAGCACACAGAGATGGTATGCAGGGGACAAGATAGCAACGAGGGGTTCTGTGGTCTCTTGCTCTAGTGCGGGTCTGGAAAAGAAGATTACTCTGACATTTTAAAGGTATGTTATCTTAGATGCAAAAAAGACAATAGAAGAGCTCACTTAAGGTAAAGATTGACCTTTGCCAAGGAAGCTACAGGCATAGGATGTGAATACCCGCCATGACCTGCTTTTAGTTAAGAATTTTTATGTTCAGATCATCCTATGTGGTCACTTTTGGTCTCTGAGTTTGTAAGGCCCGCCGTGTAAGCCTCCCTGAGCATGTCAGGTTTAGTATGTGGCTCTTTTTCATCCATAAGAGAGGTCAAAAAATTTAAAAATAGGGAAATGGCATGAATAGGAAAGTCACAGGAGAAAAACAGCTAATGACCAATAATGGAATAACGAGGCATTCAATCTTGCTAGCAATCATGGAAATGGAAATGTTTCTCATTCATTCCAGTGGCAAAAACGTTAAAATTTGACAATATCGAGAATTTGGGAGGATAGGGCAAACTGGACTTCTGATACACTGTTGATGAAAGTAAAAATTAAGTGCAAAGACAATGGAGAGCAATTTGGCAATATCTAATAAAGAAGAATTGCATAGTCTTTGACCTGGCCATTCCATTTTTAAATATAGAACCTTAAGAAATTCTTGCACATGAGAATCCCTGTTAATTACAGCAACACTAATTGTAGCTGTGACTAACTGAAAACAACCTAAATGATTAATAGGAAAATAAATAAATCATAATCTATTCCGACAATGGAATCTTATATGACAGTTAAATGATAGTACAGGTGTCAATGTGGATAAGTTATATAACAGTTGAAATGTTACAATAGTATATATTGATTAATATTGGGATAGGATGTATATAATATTATACCATTTACCTAAACTTTTTTAGTAGCATGCCAAATATATATCTCAAACTTACAAAAGTATGCACAAGAAGAAAACAGAATCTTGAAGATCGCAGTTCCTTGGGAGAGTACAAGAAGAGAATGGGATCAACTAAATCTGTAAAATTTTGTTTGAAAAACATAACAGCCTGAATTATTATTGTAGAAGTTTAACATCTATTAATTCAGGGTACTGAGTATACATGGTGTCGATATAAGAAACATCCAAATATGTAGAGTTTTTATGAGTTTAATTCAGCCAAATCTGGTGACAGTAGCCAGGAAGCAAGATCTCAAATGCTCCAGAGAATAACAGTGTTGCAGGTTCCTTTATGCATTTGAAATTAAGGAAGGAACGTAAGGATGATAACATGAAGGTGGGAGAATCCATGGGTTGAATTACAGGATAGTTAACACGATTATGTATGTGCTCTTTTGAGGGTGGTTTCTGAAGGGTCTGAAAAGAGGCATTTCAAAGGTAGTTAACTTAAATGTACAAAAGCAATAGATAGGACTTGCTTAAGGCAAAGATAAACCTTTTACTAAAAAGTTATATGCTTGTGGCGTGACTACCCACCATGATCTGCCCAGTTAGGAATTTATGATCAGATCACTCTGTGAGTTTGCGTTCCATAGAACTCTTTTTTTTGTCCACAGTGGGTATTTATTATTTTAATCTCTGCAGAGTTGGAATGATTTATAACTCTATAAAAAGAAAAAATAAGGTTGGTTATTTATTACAATTTAACTGGCAATTTCAGAAAGACTTTCATATTTTTAATTTGAAATTAGTATATTTTAAATTTAAAATTTGACATTATGTATGGATGAGCAAAGCTAACTGAAATCCATGTATTAGATTTAGTTTGTAATTTGTCACTCTACCCAAAATTTTTACCACAGATAATGGCAAAAAAAAAAAAAAAAAGTTTCATTTTAACCTCTCTTTCTTTATTTACTTTCTTGAGTATGAGATCAATAGCAAGAAGGGGAAAAAAACTTGAGAACAGTGCATATAATCAACTATACTATACAAATGATATCTAAGATTCAAAAAGGAAGAGAAAACCAAGTTAAAGCTAACAGCAAAGACCCTGATATGCTAACAATTTCCTACTCTTTAGCATTGTGCAAAGGGCAAAGAAGTCTAAAAATATAAGGAAAGGTTCTTTTCCTCAAAAAATTTATAAAATGGAAAACAAGATTGAAGTAAGATAAGGGAAAATGCAATGTTACATAATTTAGTGACATATTGTAAATGCTATGGCTTCAAATAACAGAGAACTCAGTGAAGTCTAAATGATTTTTCTTACATCCATGTTGTCAAATCTCTCATGGTCAATTTTGTGGTTCTTATTTGAGCTCCTAGCAACAGTCAATTTAGTTGATCACTCTCAACTTCTACAAATGCTGTATTTTCTTCCCTCAGGTTGTGACACCATACTCTCCTAGTTCCCCTCCTACCCTAATGTTCCTTCCTCCTCCTCTGCTCAATCACTGAATGTTAAAATGCTCAGGGGTCAGTCCCAATACCCATTCTATTCTCTACCAACTGATTTTTCCTTTGACTAATGTATCCTTTTTCAAGGCTGTGAAGACCATCTACATGCCAATGATTCCTTTATCTAAATGTCTGCTTGAGTGTGTCTAGTAGGCAACATAAACTTCCTGCAACCTAAACAGAATTCAACTTGTTGCTCTGTCTTTTCCATCTAGTAAATGGAACCACAATAAACCAAGTTCCAAGCCACTGTGCCTTCTTCAGTTCACTTTTCAGTTTTCTTAATATGTATTTTATATATAACATGAAAAGTTTTTAGCAGTATGTAGCAGAAGGAATACGGAGAACTGTATCTATTCCATCGTAGTCGGAAACTAGAATTCCTCTCTGCTATAATCTGAATGCTTGTGTCTCCCAAACATTCATATGCTGAAATACTAATGCCCAATGTGATGGGTGTAATGGAGTGGGGATTTTGGAAGATGCTTAGGTCATTAAGTGGAACCCTCATAAACTGGATTAGTGTTCTTATAAAAAGAGACCCTACAGAGATCCCTCACCCTGTCTACCATTGGAGGATATAGTGAGAAGGCACCAGCTATGAATCAGAAAGAAAGCCCTCCCCTGACCATGTTGGCACCCTGACTTCTAGCCTACAGAAATAAATTTCTGTTGTTTATTAGTTACCCAGTTTGTAGTATTTTGCTGTAGAAGCCCAAGAAGGATAACAAACTCTCCTTTATTTTTAGAACATTTTCAGAAAAATCTATCCTTTATTGTTAAGTGTCTCTAAAGTCATTTTACCAATGTAATTTTTAACTGAAATGAATGTCTTATGTTTTTAGAGCACTCTATATAGTTCATACCTGAGTTCTTTGTTGGATATAAATACTGTAAATACTTTCTCCCATTTTATAGGTTGCCTTCAAACTCTAAATGTGTTTTCCTTTTTATAGACAGAAATTCTTAATTTTAATATAGTCTATTTTAACTTTTTTCTCTTTTATGTTTAGGGCACTTTGTATTCTATTAAAGAGGCTTTTTTCTTTCTTTTCTTTTTTTTCTTTCTTTCTTTTTTTTTTTTTTTTGCCTACTTGCTATATATATTTTTTCCTACCAAAAAAAAAATTGGTTTCTTTATAATATGTAACTGTCCTAAAGCAAAAGCAATCCTTTGCCCTGCTGCCATTACATGGTAAGAATGTATATCATGTTCCAGTCAGTCAAAACAAACACTTTATATTTTAAGATAAGCCAAAATTAAAAGGGAAATCCTAGCTCATCCTCAAAAAACCTTAAGTATTTCTTATAAATCAAATGTTTATTCCTTACTTCTGTAATACTGATACTTAAAGAAACATCATAACTTACATGCAAATAATAATAATGCGGAAAAACTGTTTTCCCCCAACTCCACTATGCACAGATTAATGCAAACTTGGTAATCTTGAAGGGTTTTTCCCTTAAACATAGGTGTTTGGGGTTTTTTTATCCAATTAGCCAGATGTTCTGAAATATGATATCCTTGCAACATCTTTTCCAGAAACACTTTTTCTTTCTAATGTATCTTCCTTTCATAACTGATATTAAATAAATATCTGTGCTCGCGGTTGTTTCTTTTACCCCCATCTCCCTCCTAGATCTACTTTTCTTCCTGTTAAAGTGTGTCTGCTAACAACAGTTCATTTAGGAATAGTGTGTGGGGGCAAGGGTTTTTAGTTTTTACATGTCTTGAAATTTATTTTGTCCTCATTCTTGAATGATAGTTTAACTCGGTATGGAATTCTAGGCTATTATTTATTCAAAATATTACTCACCTATCATTTCTCTCCACTCTTTTCATCAGGAACTTCTATGTCGGTAGAGTTCCTCAACTTGTCCTCTATATCTCTTATTTGCTCTTCAAAATTTTTTTCTCCTTCTAGGTGAACTTTTCACATCTTTCTATTCATTAATTCAAACTTCGACTCTATCCAGTCAAGAATTTATCCCACTTGTAGACTTTGCATTTAAATCTTTATATTTAATCAGATACGGGATTTGTAATTAATTCCTTTGTATATCCAAATGCTGTTTCATTTGTTTCTATTTTTTATGTTACAATTCCTAGCTTTTTTTAAGTGGAAGACATTTATTTCTTCAAACAACCTCAAAATATACATTTTAAAGTCTTCATCAGACTGTTTTGTAAAATTAATTTCATCAAGATTGACTGTTCCATTTGACTGTTTTGTTGGATGTTGCAACCAGGTAGGATGCCTTCAGTTTCAAGTAACAAAAAAAAAAAAAAGCCTATCTCAATCGACTTAAGCTAGAAGGAAAATTTATCTTACATATCATGTTCCCCAGTAGAGCAGCTCTAGAAACAATTCAGTGGCTCAATAATATTATCGGGATTTGTTCTTTTGTGATTCTCCATACTAAACATGCCAGATTCGTCCATGGCAGCTCTCCTTATGGTTACAAAATGGCTAAACAGTTCCAGATGTTCCATGCAGACCCAATAATAGACCAGAACAATAGAAGAATAGAAGCCGTCTCTTCCCATACATTTTTTAGTCAGTAAAAACAAAAGTTCCCAAAATTTCAGATATATGTGTATGTATATAAATGTATGTACGTACATGCATATATATACATATATACATATATATATATACACATACACATATATATAAAGCCAATATTGCATCAAATGTATTCCTAAACAAATCACTAAGAAAGGGATTCAGACATTTAGCTAAACACATGGCTGTGTAGACAAGAATGGATTTACTCAATTAAGATTTAATTCAGTTAAAAGCAGGAGA
>NW_006436298.1:4140029-4162550 GCF_000325575.1 Pteropus alecto
GAAGAGCGGAGGCAAACAAAATCTGCTGCTCTGGCTATCTTTGCATTAAATTCATTTACTTATTTAACATTTTGGTTTCATGGCTATTTTACCAGAAAAAGCATTATGTTTATGGTTTGTTATTGTTATTCTCTTCCCCCTCCTATTTTGACTCCTCTTCACCTAGGAGTTTTAAAATCGCTTTAGTCTGTCCTACACCCAAATCCATAACCAGTTATTATGGTGTGTTAACACTTGCATAATGAAATTATTTGTTACTATATAATAAAATAATCCCAAAGGTAATCACTTAAAATAAGCATTTATTTTTTCAATTTCAATGTGTCTATATGAAAATGAGCTTTTTATAGTTTGTTCTTTCTCTGTTATCCCATCCTTATGGGAGTTTATTTTTAGAGCTATTTTACATTTACAGAGAAATTGAATTCTCATATACTCCTTTTCCCCCTGCCTAGTTTCCCCTATCATTAACATTTTGTGTGTTACACTTGTTGTAACTGATGAACTTATATTGTACATTTTTAACTAAAGTCCATAGTTTACATTAGGATTTATTCTTTGTATTGTACAGTTCTATAGGTTTTAACAAATCCATGTTATGTACCCACCATTTCAGTATTATAGTTTCACTGCCCTAAAAACCCCTGTACTCCTCTTATTCATCCCAACTCCCCTCCCTTCCCAACCCACTAGCCACAACCCGACCACCACCGATCTTTTATCTATCTCCATAGTTTTGCCTTTTCTAGAATGTCATATAGCTGAAATATACAGTATATAGCCTTTCAGATTGGCTTTTTTCACTTAGCGATATTCGTTTAAGTTTCCTCTATGTCTGTGACATTCTTTTCTCATTTCTCTTCATGGCTAAATACTATCCCATTGTATAGATGTACTCTGTTCGTTTATCCATTCACTTATTAAAGAACATCTGAATTGTTTGCAATTTTTGGCACTTATGAAAAAGGCTGCAATACACATTTGTGTGCAGGATTTTGTGTGGACATAAGTTTTCAACTCATTTGAGTAACTACCAACGATCATAATTGATGGGTTGTATAGTAAGAATATGCTTAGTATTTTAAGAAACTGCCAAACTGTTTTCCAAAGTGGCTGTACCATTTTCATTCCCACCAGTAATGAATGCGAGTTCCTGTTTCTCCACATCCTGGACAGCATTTGATGTTGTCAATGTTCTGGATTTTGGCCATAAGTGTATAGTGGTATCTCATTGTTTAATTTCTATTTCCCTGATGACATGTGACGTGGAGATTTTTTTCATCTGCTTATCATCTGTACAACTTCTTTGGTGAAGTGTCCATTCGGATCTTTTGCCCTTTTTAATTGAAATGTTGTCTTATTATTGTTTTAAGAGTTCCTTCAAAGTTTTGATTAGTTCTGTGAGTTATCAGATGTGTCTTGCAAATATTATTTTCAAGGTTGTGGCTTACTTTTTCATTCTAACAGTGTCTTTAATGAAGCAATTTTTAATTTTAGTAAAATCCAACTTATCAATTTATTCTTTCATGGATTGTGCTTTTGATGTTGTATATAAAAAATCTTCATCAAACACAAGGTCAAACTAGATTTCTACTCATGTTCTAGAAGTTTCATAGTTGTGCACTTTACATTTAGGTCTGTATCTATTTTGAGTTAATTTTTGTTAAAGGTGTAATGTCAGTGTCTACTTTTTTTTTTTTTTGCATGTGCATATACCATTGTTCTAGCACATTTCTTGAAAAAGACGGACTAAGCCAACTCCATTGGATTGCTTTTACTCCTTTGTAAACATCAGCTGACCATATTTATATGGGTCTATTTCTGAGCTCTCCATTCTGTTCCATTGATCTATCTGTCCATTCTTTCATCAATATCACACTGTCTTGGTACCATAGCGTTATAGCAAGTATTAAAGTTGGTGTCAATCCTCCAACTTGTTATTCTTTTTCAATATTGTGGCAGCTATTCTGGGTCTTTTGCCTTCCCATAGAAACTTTAGATTTTCACAAAGTTAATTTGCTGGAATTTTTATTGAGATTGCATTAAATCTATAAATCAACTTGGGAAGAACGGAGGCTTTAACAATGTTTTCCTATCATAAACGTGAAATGTGTTTCCATTTAAGATCTTTAATTTCTTTCATAACTTTTGTAGGTTTCCTCATATAAATCTTACACATATAGATTTATACTAAATCTCTCTCTCTTTGGTGTAAGTTTTGAATGTCAGGTGTATTGACTTTTGTATGTTAACCTTGAACCCTAAAACCTTCCAAAAATTGGGCTTTAGTTCTTGCAATTCTACCAGTTTTTGCCTCTTGTATTATGATAATATTGTTAGATGCATAAAAAGTAAGTATTATGTCTTCTTAGGAAACTGACCACTTTATTGATCTATAATGCCCCTCATAATCCCTAGTCATTTTCCTTGCTCTGAGGTCTGCTTTGTTTGTAATTTACATAGCTAAATCCAAGTTATTTTAAAATTAATGTTAACTTGGTATATCTTTCAACATCCCTTTACTTTTAATGTCTTTATATTTCAAATGATTTCTTATAGAAAACATACAGTTGAGTCTTGTCTTTTCATCCACTCTGACAGCCTTGTCTTAATTGGTATATTTAGTATTTAGTCCATTCACATTTTAAGTGATTATTGATTGAGTTGGATTAATATCTATCACATTTGTTTTTGTTTTCTATTTGTTGCCTTTTGTTTTCTATTTGTTTCCCTTGTCTTTATTGTCTTCCATTTTTCTCTAGTTTTAATCAAGCATTTATTTAATTCTATTTTCTTTTTTATCTCAGCACATCGATTATACTTTTAAAAAATTTTAGTATTGTCAGAGCAGAGGCCTATGAAAAAAAAATACCCAGTGAAGCCAGTACCAGGTTCCTTTTTACCCAATATATCGTGTTTGGATTAACAAATTTAAAGGCATACTAAAAGACATTTTGATAAAGAGAGCATAAGATCCAGACTCAGATATGAGAGATTTTGGAATGATCAGATGAGAAATTTAAAACAATTGATTAATATGCTATGGGCTCTAATGGGAAAGTAAATGACATGCAAGAAAAGATGGGTAATGTCAGCAGAGTGACGAAAACTCTAAAAAAGAATAAAAAGAAAATGTTAAAAATCAAAATCAAAAGAATGTTTTTGATGGGCTCAGCAATAGACTGGATATGACTGAGGAAAGAATCAGTATTCTTGAAAATATAAGAGAAACTTCCAAAACTGAAATGAAGAGAAAAGAGAGTGAAAACGACGGGGCAGAATATCCAAGAACTGTGGCATAATTATAAAAGGTGTAAACATACATGTAATGAGAATACCAGAAGAAAGGGGACACAAGAAATATTTCAAGTAATAATGATAATGACAGATACCAAGGCATGAATCCAGGAAGCTCAGAAAACACAAAGCAGGATAAAAAACAAAAACAAAAACAAAAAAACAAAAAAACCCTACACATAGGCCTATCATATTGAAACTACAGAAAAACAAAGACAGAGTACTGAAAGAAGCCAGAGAAATAAAAACCTTAAAACAAAGAACCAACGATATTTACACCAGATTTCTCTTCAGAAATCATGAAAGCAAAATAGTGTTGAGTGAAATATTTAAAGTGTTTTAAAAATTAAAATCAACCAATCTATCTATAATTCTTAAGCAGTGAAATTATTCTTCTAAACTGAAGGAAAATAAGACTTTCACTACAAAAATTGAGGTATTTTTGTTGCCAATAGTCTTCCCTTGAGAGACATGGTTTGAATAAAAGTTCTTCACAATGAAGAAAATGATATAGGTCAGAAACTTGGATCTACATAATAAGCAGTGAAATTATTCTTCTAAACTGAAGGAAAATAAGACTTTCACTACAATCATTTCATTTATCCATAAGCTATAATCACAAAATACATTGTTGCTGTTTTTTGAATAAACAATTGTTCGATTAAAAAATATAAAAAATAAAAGATTTTATTTTACCTTCATAGTACAGTTGAGAGGACATGAAGTACAATTAAAAGAGAATACAGGGACCTAACGCTTTAGGTACGTCTTTTAATAAATAGCAGGAATAACATAAACCAAAAACCAAAATTACTAAGACACAAGATTCTTCTCTCTCCATCTTTGTAATAGGTATCCCAAATTAGCTACCAACTAGAAATTAATTTAGTACTGTAAGTCATAATAACTAAACACATAAATGTATTATAGGTCATTACTCAAGCATTCGAGAAAATGCAAGCATTTCTTTCTCATTACATTATGTTAGTAAGTCTGGCCCATATGAATTATCCATGATTGTATCACATATTTCTATTTCCCTTGCCCAGATTCCAAATGCCTCATGTATATATCAAAATGGCTGGCAAATATTGCTTCTTATATTGTTTAAAAGAAAAGAGCATTACTGGGGTTCAAAAGAGTCATTTATTACTCAGAAAGGTTAGGAAATCATTTTAAAATTAAATTAACCATAATTATCTTTCCACAAAATTAATACAATTGAACAATTCGAATTATGTTGTTATACTAAAGACTTACATTAACATTAAACATTGTAATGTAGAACTTTTACATGAGGATAGTGAACAGATATGGAACAATCCACCATGATGTGAATTGCATCTGTGATTACTACAAAACAAGATTCATTTAAGATAGATGTTATTACATTCTGTTATAACATGAAAATTAATAGCATGTATCAAACAGTGGTTACATCATTGGTAGGGGGGACCCAAACTGGAAATGTGGTTAAAGAAAACTTTAGATTTATCTGTAATGTCTGTAATAATTTTTCAAGAAAGAATGCATTCATTTTTTGTATAATGGAAAATCAGTCAAAAATTAAAATCTCTGAATGCTACAAGAAGGGAAATTCAACCTATATGAGGGTGGAAAACAAACAACAAACTATGAAAAATATTTAAAACAAGCTAATAGATTTCAATTTTTCACTTTACTCTGATGTTTCTGAGTTCACGTCATAAAATGTAACAACAATCATAAATTATTTGATATGGTGCATTTAACAACTGGTGTAACACATTAATAGACTATATTTTTAGAAAAAATAGTCTATCAGTAGATATTGCAAACATAAAAATTCTAATGTTTTGATTAGAAAATACCAAAAGGGCAATAGGTCATTTCATTTACCATTCTTATTTTAGTTATTAACTATTTACTAGTAATTACCAGAAAATAAGCTGGGGTAAAATGTTGTAGTAATTGAAAAAATATAATTCTTGGTAAAAAGCAACCAGGAAGTAAACTAAAATTTAGCTAAATAAATAAAAAGTAAACTAAGAAAACCAAGGGAGTCAGACATGTTAATACTGATGTATAACCATATAAAACACAGGACAAGACTAAACAAGGTCCTATTCAACTGGGTTAAATTTTCAATTAGAGATTTAAATTCTCCCAGATCAATCCACGTGTACACATCAGCCAATACAAAGTTAAATATATTTTGTGACAGACTAAAACAAATTTTTAAGTTAAGCTAACATCACCAGCTGGTATGGGAAAGCTAGAATGTGGTATTACCTTCAGATATTTTACATTATCGTATTTAGTAAAATAAAAATAAATTCTAAGTTTTATAGATTTCAGTGATTTCCTTAAATCAGTGAAAAATGAAAATACATACAGATCTTCGGAACTTGAAACATTTTCGCCAATGTGCTCAAAACCATAAAAAATTTCAAGAGATGTAAGCTTAGATGGAGTGCAAATCAAGACTAATTCTGCTATAATTTACTTTGTGATTGAGATCAAAAGTGGGCAAATAATCTATGTAAGAAGCCTGGGTTAATGAATTAAAGTAGGATGCAATCACAGTTTTCTTTAGAGCCTTATACAAGATACTGTAGTAAAATTTTCTTAATCAGTAGATCTGTAAAATGTGAAGACTCGCCAGATAAATCAAGTTGTTTATTGCTTTTATCTCTTTCTGTAATTTGCAACACAGAGATGTCCATGGACAATAGCACACTGTGACCTGCTGTGTAGAATTATTGTCAGGCTCATATTGACAGAACTATTTCTCCAGTAACTTCAAGGAATAAAGAATTGCTCATTCCTCTGACTCCCAACTAAAGTACTCGTATATGTTATGTTCCTGTAAAGGAACTTACATGCTCTAAAATATAACAGTATTTGTATTTTCTATAGAAGGGACATGGTATACTTGGAATATTACTTGCTTACGTTTAAAAAGATGAAGTATTTAAGGTAATCAAGAAACTTAAATGTTATACAGTAGAAAGCATTTTCAAATGTAAAGTACACATTAAATTCTCTTAGAAAACTTAGGATTCTAAATGTGTTTGGAATTCTCTAGTTTAGCTTGTATGTAATGCTGATGAGTCTTATAATATCTTCATTTATCCAACTATCAAAGTCTACTTAGTTTACAAAGATATCATGCCACACTACCAAAAAAGCTAAGATATTTTTAGATAAGAGAATTTTATTTACAGAAAAGTCATATGATTAACAAAATTTTATGAACACAATTTTGTTAGTAATAACAGAAGAATGGTTTTATATCACTTATTATGATACACATTAAAATGCAGTTTTCTATTACCTCTATCCATTAGTTTTTTGTTTCAATTTTTAACAAATCTAGAAATAAGGTAGTATATATGGAACAGATTTACTAAATACTTTTAAATTATGCTTCCTTCTACATCAGATACTGTTAATTTTAAAACCATCAGCAAATTAAATGGCCTTTCTCTTATAATTCCTAAGTTTAAGAAGGTAAGCACCAAATATATAGAACTCAAAATGCATAAAAGAAACTCATAAACTTAAAAAATTACATTAGGAGTATCTTTGTCCATTCAGTTTAAAACACCAATGCACTGACCAGAATGTGAAAGGACCATTTTTAAATGAATAGTAGATGGCAGCATGTCATTTTAAGGATAAAAGGGAGATGGACTATGTGCTTTGATTTCCAAATAATGTTCTTTATCCAAGTAATACTCAGTGTTTCCATTATCCTTGAATGACAAGATTCTTTAAGTACTGTGTGAAAAAGAGACCATTCTTTCACTGATGGAAAGCTTCTAATCTTATCCGGGTTGGATCTTCGGGATGTCTCAAGGCAATTCCATTACGCAGGAGCAGCTCAACATAAGGCGGCCAAAAAGAATTGCTAATTTTGATATATGGATCATGTGGAACATCAAATAATCTATTTAAAAGAATCTAGGAAAAATATCATTCAAAATATACCTTACTTGGGAAAAAGTTTATACAGCTATAATAAAACTTTTAATAAAGTTTTTCACCAAAGAATAGTCTTTCTTTGAATAACTGTTTATAACAAAATTTCTATGTATTAATTTAAATAACTGATTTTCTTTTTTAAAAGACTATAGATATCAGATAAAATGAATCTCTGCATCTTAACTTTGAAAACATTTCCTAAAACTTGGTTGAAAGATATTTACAATTCTCCCACTTCTCTTGGAATTAATAATTTCTTTAGAAGTTTGGTTATAACCACTTGTTAAAAAAAAATAAGAAACTTAAATACTCAACAAAACATGCAAAAAAAATTTTTTTTAATATGCATGTCTTAATATTTGGAGGAAAAAGAAATCACCAATCCTGTGGCCTCCAACCCCCAAACACCTATCATGATAAATCTTCAAAATAATTCTATCATTACTTCCTGCAACTTCATCTTGAATATCTTTGATTTCTTCACTAAGGATATTGAGAGGTTACAACTAGGAACATAAGTTTTGAGACTTTGTGGTAAATTATACAGGTCAACATTTTTCAAATTGCATTCTACTGGTCTAAGGATGTTCTTAGTCTTGATAAACAGGGTTCTGTAATCTAATAAACTGGGGAAAAAATGCTAATGTGCACTAAGAATCACATGTCTTTTCTAAATCATTGGCATTAGGAAAAGTTTTTCAAGAAACACACAGTAAAAATTCCTTGAATACTAATGTTGTATGACACATACTGAAAGATGCTAAGTGTATATCAAGTTTTACTCTGCACCCTCAGCTACCACACACTGTCTTTACAAATTACAAAACCAGAGTTCAGAAAGGTTAAGAGATTCCTCAGGGAGAACATAATTAGTGGAAGATCATGGATTAAACTTCTTATCTCTTAATTGCCAGGCCAAAGCTTTAATTAAAACATATTATTTTTAAAAACATGGAAAAGAAAAAGCATAATATATACAAATATTTAAGTACTATAGAAATACAATGAAACTAAAGCTCTCATCTCAATCACATCATAATAATACCAATATCTCAATTCTTGAAATGAAATTTTCATCTATCATGAACTTTAGCTATAGTTCAAGTACACATCCTGAAAAAAAAATCTTTCAGTCTCACTCTTTTAGGTATAATGATATAAAAAATTAAATACTATTTCTATTTTAGAGCAATTGCTTATCTTGATATAATTTAAAATCTTTTCATTTCTGACTTCAATTATATTAATTAAAATTCTAGTAGATGCCAGAAATAATTAAATGCTAAAAATTCAACTTTAAAATGAACAGGTATATTGTTTCATTTTTCACTAACTTGCAGCTTATATATTGGTACTTATATCATTGATAATATGTCTTGGAGACAAAAATGGTTCCTAATTTTAAGTTTTAGATGAGATCTCAGTGTACTATTCAAAAATTACACATGTATTTCCCAGTTAATAACTGTCGATATTTGCCAGATATCTGACAACTATTACTTTTAAAAAAGGTTAAGTCATCCATGAGAAACAGTAGTTTCTTAGTTTCAGTGTAAACTGGAATAACTAGCAATATGTTAAAAGATTCCAATCACAAATCTAAAATATATTTGTATTTGCTTCCAAATTCTCTATTAAGACATCCTGAGGCACCAAAACTACTTAACTGGATGAAAACAGAGACTTTAGTTTTCAATTCATAAAATTACAATGAAAAAAGTTTTCTGATATCACTCTTTACTCTAAACTTACAAATGATTTTTAAAAAACATGCTATTTTTTGTTAAATAGCCCCTTCTTCATAACCTATTTTACCTTCCTCTCCACCCAACTTGCAATAGATTGTCATATCAAGATCTAAAATATTTAACATATTTCATAATTGGCTGACGTTCACAAACATTTTTTTAAAAGGTCAAAGACATTTGTTTAAAAAAAGGTAAATGTTAGGCAGAAAATGTTGCAATTGCTCAGTCCTTACATTTATGAAAAAAGAGGCTGTTATTTAAGGAAAAAGTGTGCACAAATTTCTGTAACCTCCATTACGCATTTTTGATAGAATACAGATAGAATGCCAGCTAGATACCATCAATGTAACAGCACAAAGTTTCACTGTGTAAATACTAAATAACAGCATAAAAATATTCTTAAGTAATCTTGGGAACATGATTAAGAGACTAATTTCATGTCCTTTTAAACAATATTCTTTCTAGTACTGTATAGAAAACAGAAACTAATTTTATACGAAAGATAAATTAATATATCTAATAAAGATTGGTGTATACTTTAAGAACTAAAGTAGTATTTTTTCTTTTTCAAGCCTGTGTATAATTGTTTACAAATCACTAATTAAGTGACATCTTCAAGACAAAACAACTACACAAGTCACTTACCTCTAACATTTCATGTAGTGTTAGCAGCTGTGCAGTTGATTCTTGAATATTTTTCTTTGAGAGAAATGTGAATAACAAAGAATTAACATTTCAGTTCTGCCAATGGCAGATTATACTGTATTACAAAACTTCAAAAATTAATTTCTTAAATGTAGTGGCACAAGATATACTAAAATCAAACATTTATAATTAGGTGATTTAAAAAGAATACTGAAAGTAAATAATCTGTCTAAACAGTAAGATTCATGAAAATGAAACAACTTCTAAGACAGTGAAATCTCTCATAATTACTAGAAGATACAATTCAGACTATAAATATATGTGATAAACTATATTACACATATTATATATACTCATATATAAAAGTCTAGTGTTTGAACCTCCCAATCAAAATATCTCAAACAAAGGACATTATAGGCTGTATACAGCTTCAGGAGAGGAAAGTTGCTTCCCAAGGAGACCTGTTCGTCTTTGTATAGTTCTTGACAGTTCCTAATGTTAATTCAATTCACTGATTCTTTTTTCCTTGAAATGACACAAAATAAATCTCATTTCATGATTCCATGCAAGAGTTCCTCAAATATTTGAAGACAGCTATTATGAGCCTCAAGCTTCTCCATATTAATCGTCACTAGTTCCTTCAATTGTTTTTCATAAGCCCTTTGGTCTCATGGATGTTCTCTGAATGTGCTCTAATTTGTCTTTTTTGGATCCAGTCTCCACAATGATACAGGCCTGATTCAAATACCAAAGATAAAAAGACTCATTTCCATATTTTTATATGCTGGAATTCTATCATTAGGTTTAAGATTACATTAGCTTTTGAACATCTATTTCACCCTGCTGACCTCTATCTGAACATACTATCATCTAAAGTGCCAATCTCTTTTCATACATTTAGCTAAGATAGGTTGTCATCATTCTTTAATGTTTTAAACCCAAGAAAAACATTCAGTGTACCTCTACTAAGTATCATTCTATTTTATTTGGCTTAATCCCTAGCCAGTTGAAAAATAGTCCTAATTGTCATCCCCTATATTTACTATCTAGCCCTTGCAGTTTCATATCTTCCCAAACTTGAAGACAAGTGTTCTACTTCTTTATCCAAATTACTATTTAAAATGTTCAATAGGACAAGGCTCCAAGGGAAATTGCTAGTAGTCTCCAAGATTATACTAATCCTAATCAGCAGCTTTTGAGTTCAGACATTCAATTAATTGCAAAGTCACCAACTATTGTGACAGCTAATACTCTCCATTCCAAGATTAAAAGAGTCCTTGTAAAATCTTATAGAAATACAAAAATATTAAATAGTAAAAAAAAAAAAAAAAACCTGACAAAAATAAATGTGATTCCTGAGTAACAATAGTAAAGTTGGATCTCAAAATCTTCTGACCACTAATACCTTACTAAATGGAATAATAAAAGGTAGCGTATGATTCACTAGTGATGAAAGCAAACACAATTTTAGAATTGATAAAAAAAATAAGCAGCAAGGCATGGATTAAAATACAAGATTTGAGACAAAAAAAGAAAATGCAGAAGAAAAATAAAACGAAAGCAAACAAAGAAAAACTGTTTCAACATAAAGATTTGATAAGCAATATAAAATAAAAGGTGACATAAATCTGTCCCCTGGAAACAATACATCAGCTTCAAAGCAAAACTACTAGTAAATGTTTAACATTGTGACATATCCTGTTAAATTACTGAAGGTCAAAGATAAAGAACTCTCCAGGCATACATTCAGAAGCAGTAAGATAACCTATAGACTGGCCTCAGACTCCTCCACTGCACATTCCATCTCAGAATGGAGAAATCTTGAGATTTTTTAAAAATGTGTCAAAGGTATCCTTTGAGTATAAAGGCAAACAAAATAGTTTCAGCATTCAAAAATTAAAAAACTAAAACATCCAGGAATTCTTCTTGAACAAATTACTTGTCAAAGAAACCCATCAAATCAAGTGATGAATTAAACTTAAAAATTCAAAAATGATTGGTAAGAGATGATAATCATTGAATCCAATACAATGTAGAATAAAGACTAAGCATATACATGAATTATGGTACTCAAACAGAATATAAATGCTATAAACCTCTCAAAGTACAAATAGATTAACACAAATTGGAACGAGAGTATAAGAGGAAGAATATTAATTTCCTCATCTTTCATAGCAGGGAGTCAAAGAACACTGCCTAAAATTGAAAGATAAAATTATACAAACTATTAAAATCTTTTGTTTTCCATAATTTGTTCTCTTTATATTAGGGATCTCTCCAGAACTGAAATCACTTAAAGCAAATAATAATAATAATTATCTGAGTTCACCAATTCAACTTTACTCATTTTTCGTCTATCGAATGTAAGTAAAATTATCTCTAATACTTATTTTATACTAGCATATACAAAATTAAATTGATCCACTCATCCATCACTCCATTTGTTTCTATACATGCACAGGTTTAGAAAGATTTCTCAGATGACACAGTCAGAAGGCAGCCATCATCAGCCAGGAAGAAAGGCCTCAGTAGAAACCAAACCTGATGGCATTTTGATCTTAAACTTCTAGCCTTCAAAACAGTCAGAAAATAAATTTCTTTTGTTTAAGCCACCTAATCTGTAGTATTTTGTTGTGGCAGCTTGAGCTCACTAATACATCCAGTATAATACATCCAGTATTATTACTTGACAGAGAGAAAGAAAGAATGTAATCTATCATTTTGTGTATATCGATAGTTCATATATTTCATTAAAAATAGTGAGCTTATCAAACAACACTTAATGAACCCATGATGACTTCTGGTAATCAAAGCTTCCTTTTTCACAATGCCTCAAACTTCTCGTTCTATTAGCGGAGAAGAATAGGTTAAAAGAAAAGATGAAAAACAGACAGTAAGTTAGTAAGTTACTGGAACATTATTGTATTAATAGGTAAAGAATCAAGAACTTAATGAAATGGTTAACGAGAAGACTAACAGAAGGTCAACAATTCAGAAATGAATAATAGGTATAAATAACAATGAACAGAATGGGAGACATAGTCCACGACAAATGTAGAGTCTACTGATAGTTATAAAAAAAAGAGAATTAAAAAAACAGATTGTAAGAAAACCAAGAGAACTTTTTCTCCTTTTCCTAGTATACATACTCACAGTCATTCAATAAATATGACCTTAGAAGGTACTATAATAGATAGGCAAGATAGCAGACACAAAGATGAATTAAACACATCAAGGAGCTCACTGTACATGGTGCACAAACAGGGAGATAGATATAAATGATTACTACAAAATTACATCATAAATGCTCATAAAATGAACTTAAACTTCACTCAATGCTTCACACAAAAGATGATGTTTGAGTTGCTGTAGCAGGAATCTGCTATCCTCACCAGATAGGAAATGTTTTGTAAGCAGAGAGAATATAATGTATAAGACACAAAAAGTGGCATGTCCATGCATACTTTTTTTTTAATTAAATTTATTAGGGTAATACCGGTTAGTAAAATTACATAAGTTTCAAGTGTACAATTCAATACATCATCTGTATATTGCAGTTTATGTTCACCACTCGAAGTCAAATCTCCTTCTGTCATCATATATTTGACTCTTTTATCCTTATCTACCTAATCCCCTTCTCCTCTTTCTCTCTGGTAACCGCTAAACTGTCATCTGTATCTGAGTTTTTGTTTGTCTTGTTCGTTTGCTGTTTGTTTTATATCCTATATATGAGTGAAATCACATGGTTCTCAATGTTTTCTGTCTGACTTATTTTGCTTAGCATGATTATCTCAAGATCCATCCATGTTATTGCAAATGGCAGTATTTCATCTTTTCTCATGGCCGACTAATATTCCATTGTATATCCTCTTTATCTAATCATCTATCCAAGGACACTTTCATTGTCTCTATGCCTTGGCCATCATAAATAATGTTCTTTGAACAGCAGGGTGTATATATCTTTATAAATAAATGTTTTCAAATTTAGGGGGTAGATACCCACTAGAGCGATTGCTGGGTCAAATGATAACTCTATTCTAATGAGGAACCTTCATAGCTGTACCAATTACATTCCCACCAGCAGTGTATAAGGGTTCCTTCTCCCACAACCTCCCCAGCACTTGTTATTGTCTTGTTGATAAGAGCCATTCTTACAAATGATGAGGTGACATCTCATTGTGGTTTTGATTTGCATTTTCCTAATAACTGGTATAGTTAAGCATATTCAAATATGTCTGTTGGCTATTTGTTTGTCTTCTTGGGAAGTTTCTGTTCGGGTCCTCAGCCCATTTTTTATTTGGAATGTTTGTTTATCGTTGAGTTGTATGAGTTTTTTATATATTTTGGATATTAGTCCCTGGAGACATTGTTTGCAAGTATCTTCTCTCATTTGGATGGTTGCCTCTTTGTTTTGTTGATGGTTTATTTTGCCGTGCAGAAGCTTTTTAGTTTGATATAGTCCCATTCATCTATTTTTACTTCCTTTGCCTCTGAGGTCAAATTTATAAAATCCTCTCTAAAACCAAAGCCCATGGGTTTAGTATCTGTTTTCTTTTAGGATCATTGCATACTTACTGGAACTATAATAGTAGTTAAATGGATTCATGCAAGAGATGGGTAAAGAAAGGTTGGAAAGGAGGCTAAAGAGATAGACAAAGTCCAGCACATAAATTCATTACTCTAAGAAGTTTATAGCCTTCATCCTGTAAGTAGCCATCAAAAGTTTTATGTTGAAAAATGATTAAACTATATATTTTTAGAAAGATCATTCTGGTACCAGTTTCAATGCCTATTCTACTTGCACAACTTTTATTATACAATATACTGTTTTTAAAAATAAATTAAAGTAGTTGTTCCCAATCTACTGTCACTCAATAAAATATTTATTTGCTTTGGTGGGAAAGGTTTATTCAATTTTAATTACGATTAAAACAGTCAATACCTTCCATTAACAGATTTTAAATAACAATTCTTCTTATTTTAAAAGTTACATGGGTTCGCGAAAAATTTAGAAAATAGTAAAAACGAAAACAAATCTCACCTACAATCCTAGCCCCCAGACATGAGCACTATTACATGTTTTGGTATAAATTAGACTTGCACAATTTAACCATCTGTATTTTATCCATTTAACAATAAATTGTGAGCATTTCATTAACTCCTTTGATAGTGTTCAATACATTATTTTTAAAAGCTGCATTTTCCCCATCATATGAACACAATATAAAAAAATGTATTTAGTACTATATTATTGAACAATTAGCTTACCTCTAATTTTTCAATATTTAAATGTGATGACAAGCTGTTTCTCTACATGTATCTATCTGTGTGTATCTCTGAAATGTATAACATAAAAATTTATCATAAAATTTATATTTGACCCTATCTAAAACAATTTCGCATATAAATACATGAATATCTCTTCTAAAACTTACCTTTTTCTTTTTAACACTTCTATCAGGCAGAGGAAAGTGGTCTTCTAGAAACTCACTCAAGGTAATCAACAGTTTCTCCTTATATTCTTTTGTATCACGTAGTTTAGTTTTCAGCTCATTAAAGATCCTAATAGATTTCAAAAAAATTGAGAGAAATATTTCACTGATAAAATACATAAGTGTATGTAACTGGTTACTTATAAGGCCAATCAAAAACTCTGTCCAAAGTTCATTTGCTCAAAACAAATACAACCAGTTTTACGAAAGCAATATTCTCTATTTAACATATAAGGAAACTAAAAGTCAAGTCACTCATAAAAGATGATGTGATTAACAGATGGCAAAAGTTAGGATAAGACTCACAATTTCCTGTAAATATATCTCTTTTCATCTGTGTATTTCATGTAACAAAAAAGAAAATACTTTCTCCTAGTTTAAAAACCTAGAACACAAAAATAATACCTTGATTCAGAAACTGTCACAACCTGATGTTTCAATTCATTGTGTAGTACAATAAGAGATTCCAATATTTGTTGCTGCTCATCCAACCATTGTTGCTCCCTTTAAACATAGAAAAACAAAACAAACAATAGCTTAATAAAACATTAATGCCAATTTGACATATATCAATGATTAATGGTAATTATGATATAAATATACCTTTCCAAGTCTTCCTTTAACTTTGCATTCTTTGACTGAATAGTAGAAAGTACCAATTCAAGATCATGTCTCAATTTTTGGAACTAGAACAAAATAACTGAAATTAATTGCTTAGTCTTTAATCCTATAAATAGTTATATTTCTGAATAATAGTATAATTTACATAATTCTAAAATCTGTATTCCAAAATGAATAGCAAAACAACTGAGCAAGAAGTCTCTGAAAGGGAGCTATATACCAGGTACTAAGTTCTTTCTAACATTTTATTGTTAAATTCAAAAACATAATTAGGAATTTTCAAGCTATAAATTTTAATTTCATATGGAATGGCAATTTAATGGTGAGTATTCAGTAATCAGGTAGATTATGAATACTATTCATTCAACAAATATTTATTGATCAGTTATTGACAACCAGGCATTGTTGAAAGAGTCAAGGATACAAAAGTGAACAAAACAAAGGAAAATCCAGACAAACAAGCAAATATATAACTCCAGCGAGTGATAAGTTCGATGAAGTAAAAATAAGTCAAACTAAGAATACAAAAAGGAGAGCAAGTATGACATGCACGATACGTAGTATGATATGAAAAGACCTCTCTGATCAGGTTAACAATTTAACAGGAGAAAGAGGGTGAAAGATAATCCATGTCACTATCTAGCAAAAGAATATTCCATATAAAGAGAATTTTAAGTAGAAAGGCCTTAAGGAAGGAGCATACTTGAGGTATTTAAATAAAATCAAAGCTCACCGTGTGGCAATAGGAAATTATAATAAATTCTAGACTTTGTCTAATATCTTTTTGTTTTTAAAAACATGAGCTAGTGTCCCATTCTCCAGATGTCGAGGATTACCGTTAGATTTTTCTAAATCTAAATCAGTGATAATATGAAGATGTATGTTATAAATACTAGAGCAATCACAAAAAAAAAATGAAGAGCTATAACTAAGCCAATAGTGTAAATAAAGTAGGTTTATTTTTTAATATACGCAATTAACTCAAGAAAGTGGGAAGACAGGAAAGCAGGAACAAAGAAAAGACAAGACAAATGGGAAGGAAAAATTAAGTATACAGATTTCAATGCAACCATATTGATATTACATTAAATATGATCTAACAATGAAAAAAATTTTCAAATATTTGGACACTAAAAACAGACTTCTACACATCCAAGGGTCAAAGAAGCAATCAACAGGCAAATAAAAAGTTATTATAAACTGTCTAAAAATAAAAACAAAATTAAAATTTCTGGGATGAAGCAAAAGCAGGACTCAGCTGAGAATTTACATCACCTAAAGTCGATGTCAGAAAAAAAAACAGCTCTCAAATTAATGACCTCAGCTTCAAGCATGAGAAACTAGAAAAAGGACAAGTAAAATCAAAATTAAGCTGAAGAAAAATAATGATAAAACAATGAAATAGAACATTAAATCAATGAAATAGAAAAGCAAAAAGAAATATAGGGAAAAATCAATGAAATCCAAAGTTGATTTTTTGATAAGGCCAATAAAATTACCCAGACTTTTACAAAAGAAAAAAAGGACACAAATTACCAACATCAGGAATGAAAAAGGTGACATTACTACAAACATTAAAATGGTAATAGGGGAACACTCTGAACAGTTTATGTCAATAAATTTAACAAATTAGATAAGATGGGCAAACTCTTTGAAGGCACAAACTACCAAAGCTCATTCAGAGAAAACAAAAAACCTGACTAGCAGTAAAGAAACTGAATTTGTAATTAAAAAAATTTTCCCACAAAGAAAAATCCAGGCCCAGAGAGCTTCAACTGGGAATTTTAACAAACACTTAAGGAATAAATAATACTGATTCTATACAAATTATTTTAAAAATAGAATACTTCTCAATTTTTCTATGAAGCTGGTATTGCCCTGATACCAAAGCCTGACAAAGATGTCACAAGAAAACCACAGACCAGTATCTCTCATTAACATAGACACAAAAATCGTAATAAAATTTTAGTAAGTCCATCAATAAATAAAAAAAGATTAACACATTATAGCAAAGTGGAATTTTTCCTAGGAATGTATAAACAATCAAAATCAAATTTTAAAAATCAAGCAATGTAATGTACTATATCAACAGACCAAAAAAGAAAAAAAATTGTTCTTCTCAATGAATTCTGAAAGAATGTGACAAAATTCAATATTAATTTATGATTTTTAAAAAAAGACTTCAAAAATTG
Source organism: Pteropus alecto (assembly GCF_000325575.1). Lineage (NCBI taxonomy): Eukaryota > Metazoa > Chordata > Mammalia > Chiroptera > Pteropodidae > Pteropus > Pteropus alecto. The sequence goes on from NW_006436298.1 coordinate 4,157,991, forward strand.
TAACAAGGTAATCTCCTCAACTTAATTAAGGGCATCAATGAAAAACCTACTGCTAATATCGCATTTAATGGTAAAAGAGTGAATACTATCCACTAGATCAAGAACAAGGAAAAAATGCTCATCCTTACCACTTTTATTCTATTTATTACTAAGTTCCAGAATAGCACAATAAGTCAAGAAAAAGATATAAAAAGCATTCAGATGCAAAGATAAAGTAAAACTGCCTTTGATCTCAGATGACATGACTGGCTACGTAGAAAATCCTACAGAGAATCTAGAAAAAAGCTACTAGAATAAAGGGGTTTATCATGCTTAGTAGGTACAATAGCAATAAACAACTGGAAATTGAAATTTTAAAAAAGAATATTTTAATAGCATCAAATATATGAAATACTAAAGGAGTAAATTTGACAAAACATGTACAATACCTGCACAGTTCTATTATAATTTTTAAAGTCTTTTTTTAAAATCATGAATATTAAATTTTGTCACTTATTCTTTTTGAATTCATTGAGATGGTCAAGTTTTTTTTTTCTTTTTTAGTCTGTTGTTATAGTAAAGCATAAAATATTGGTAAATTTTTTAAATACCAAATAAATTGAGACCTAAATCAATGCAGAGATCATATAGTGCTCATGGATCTAAACTGAGACTCAATATGTTAAAGATGTCAATTCTCTTCATATTAAATTATAGAGTCAGCGCAATCTCGGTCAAAATTTCAGTACACTTTGTTATGGGATAGAATGACAAGCCAACTCTACTTTATATGAAAATATGAAACAATTCTGGTAAAGAACACCAAAGTTAAATAATTCATACTATTTAATTCCAAGACTTATTATAAAGCTTCAGTAAATAAAACAACGTGGTATTGGCCTAAAGACAGAAACACAGAACAAAGGAAGAAAAACATCCACAGCACAGAATGGAGAACAAATAAAGAACCTAGAAATAGATCCACGCACATATGGTTAATTAATTTTCAATAAATGTGCAAAAGAAATTTAAAAGAGAAAGATAGTTCTTTCAACAATTTGTGCTGAAACAATTCCTATCTACATGAAAAAAATGAACCTTTACCAGTAACTCATTTCATATATAAACATTACTTCAAAATGGATCATAGATCTACATATGAAATTTAATATTTTAAAATTTCTAAAAGAACATGCAAGAAAATCTTTATGACCTTAAGTTGGGCAAATATTTCCTATATTTGAGCACAAACTTCAAAAGAAAACTTGATAAAACAGAGTTAATCAAATTAGGAGCTTAAGTTCTTCAAAAGATGCTGTTAATAGAATAACAAGACAAATATGCAAGAAAGGGTTAACCCAGCAGGCCAAGGTTGCACAAACTCTGAACATTCCCAAAAACGTCTGTCTTCAGGACTAGTCCCTGATGGACTTCTGGAAGAGGAGCTCTGAGACCGTGGAATATTCTTCCTGATAAGAGTGTTTGTGTGCCTGCGGCCTTGGGCCAGTTGGTATCAGTTTCATAAGAGAGTTCATTCTATGTGATTCATGGTGAATGCATTTTTACTCTGGGGGAACCTCGAGTCTAAGTAGCTGGTCAGTCGAGGAGGCCCTGCATACATAGTGACTAACTCCAGATAAAAATGGTGGACAAGCTCAGGTGAACTTCCCTGAACGACAACACTTTGTCCATGTCATCACACAAAGTTGCAGGGAGAATTATTCACATCCATGCAACTCCACTGAGAAAGGACTCCTACAACCTTGCTCCACATGCCTTTTCCTTTTGCTCATTTTAATGTGTCCTTTCACTATAATAAATCATAACAACAAGTATAATAGCTCTTCTGAGTCCTGTGAGCTGATCTAGTGAATCACTTTACCCGAGTGGTATTGGGGAAAATTCTAAAACAGTTGGCATCGGAAGTAGGATTTGCTATAATAATCCTGGCTCCTGAAACATGGCAAAAGTACTCCGAAAAAAGTAAGGATTATGGGACAGAAGATGATGAACCTTAGATGCCTGATGGTGAACGAAGATATGACAGCTGCACTATGATCAGTTACTACAAGTAGAAGTTATCAATGAATTTAGAAATGATAGAAAAAATTCTCATAGAGTTGGCTCACTGGATGCATAAAGGAATGTAAGATAATGACAAAAGAGCTAAATATTCAACCCCTTTGTTATTTTTATTTGTAACAGCACTGCATCAAGTTTGGATTTCAGCCAGTCTAAACTACCGTTGCTGGCCTAATGGCTGCTACCAAAAAAAAATTATGCTGGATTATTATGGCATGTATCATTTTTAACTCATGCTGTTGGAAATTTAGTGGATCTTTTCGATGTGGAAAAGAATCAGTATTTTTCATTCTAGGAAAATGTTTTGGTAATATTTATTTTATTTTTTCCCTTCCCTTTTTTTTTCCTATTTTGGAACTTCAACTGGTTAGATTTTGTACATTGAGCAGTTACTCACTGCTTTCTCTCCAATTAACAATCTACTTCCTGTCTCTTTCGATTTGCCTATTATGGACATTTCATATAAATAGAATCATATGGCTTCTTAGCATGTTTTCAAGGTATATCCAATTTATAGCATATATCAGTATTTCATTTCTTTTTATTGACAAATAATACGCCACTCTATAGATATAGCACATTTTATTTATCCATTCACCAGCTAATGGACATTTGAGTTGTTTCCTCTTTTCAGCCATTAAGAAAAATGTTGCCATGAACATTCACATTTAAGTTTTTGTGTGGACACACACATATTTTCACTTCTCTTGGGTATATATCTAGAAGTGAAACTGCTAATTCAAATAGTAGTCATTCTTTTCACCTTCTGAGGAACTACCAGACTGTTCCAAAGTGACTGCAATATTTTACATTCTTCCAGAAGTGTTTTAAGGTGTTCTAATTTCTCCACATCTTCACCAATACTTGTTATTGTATGTCTTCCAACTATAGTCATCCTAGTGGGTAAGAAGTGGTACTTTTCTTAAGTTGACATTTTGTTTTTTTGTGGACCCTACCCAAAATTTTTCAATCTCTCTTAAGGTACAGTTTTATTAAATTCTATTTGTTCCCAGAATTGTCTCTATTTCCTTAAAGTTCATCTTTGTCAATTGTTTTGGGTTTCTGCCTTTCCATTTGGAGGCATTTAACAAATGTTGATCGCTGGCTGGCCATTCATATTTAAAAGTCAAAAACCTACTAAAAACTCTTTATGAATGGGGCTTTTTCATCGGGGACCCCCATATATTAATTCTTAGAGAGATTTTTTCCTTGGGCCATATAGATTTTTCAGAGAAGATTACTTTATCTTTAGTCTGAGGCTATTTTTACACCAGACTGCAGGACCTCTGGGGACACAGTAGGGGAAGAAGCCGGTACTTACTTCTATCACATAGTATGAAAATGTTAACTTGACCTTTCCAACTTTTAATCTGTACACCGCCCTTACTAAACACCCAACCTGGTGTCCCTGAGTCCAGCGCCTCAATAGTTTAATATCTTCATACCATATACCTCCAGCTTTCAGGTGCAGGGTTAAAAAGTTAGCTCTCTGATTGCAAAAGAAAGAAAGTGAGACAGGTCTAATTGTGTTTTAACTTTAAAGAAATCTCATTTTTAGTTCACACTTGAAACCTAAATTTTGCAGTAGCAGTTTCCTTCAAATCTCAAGCCTTTCTTTCATCCTATAGGACAGATAATCTCTCTTTTCATACCTATTTCTGTCTCTAGGTATATAGATAATTACCTCTTTCTATGCTCTACGACCTTGTTAAAAAATTTTTTTGCTTCTATCTTTTCTGCTATACTTTGACCTAATAGATTTACACTTTAAACCATGTCTTCACTGACATTATGTTAAGTATTGGAAAAAATAAATGTATATGTATGATCATTCAGTTTATGTTTACCATTTCTGCTTTTATTATAAAAAGAGTTTAATCAATTGAAAATTAAGTATTAAGAGCAAGATTTACATATTAAACACTAACTTTAGCAATAGTTCTCATAGACAAATTGAGTTCAAAATTTAAAGCTTTTAAAATATTCTGTTCAATAAAACATAATTAAAATCAAAAGAGAAAGTAAACATGGTTTTAAAGTGGTTTCATCCTAGATCTTGTATCATGAACTTATCTACAACACTTCTAATTATAAATTATTTGAGGTTACTACTAATTCATTAAGTGACTTACCTCTTCTTTACCTATTGTTACCAGAACTTCGTCATTCAGAGGAATTACTACAGAAACAAAACAAACCAAAATTATACATATGCTTAGTGAACTCTCAAAAATCAAACATTTCACTTTATGCTTTTAAAATACCCCTTTCTCTTTCCATTTATGTGATAAAACTTTTTTGTGAAATATGTGGTTTTTATAAAATTATTTTTATTTAACATCTTTACATATATAACCAACTTATATATAATTTTAGACAAGTGTGATATTATGCATTTTGTTTTTAGTGCCTTTTTCTTTTCTTGTTTTGTCTTCCCAATCCTTCAGAATTAAAATCAATAATCTCTAGTGTGTTGTCTGTAGTCATATCTCTGCACGC
>NW_006436298.1:4162606-4196065 GCF_000325575.1 Pteropus alecto
GCAAGGGTTATTAATTTTGTTATTGCTGGTTTTACAAGTATGGGATCATATCATACATATTACTCTTATCTTATTTTCACTCAGTGAAATCCCTACAGAAAACCCTTCTATTCATTTGGTATAAATCTAATTCGTAATTTTATATAGCAGCACAATATTTCACAGGGTGAATATACCATAAAGTATTTAGTGATTTTGCTACTGACTGAGCATTAACTTTGTGTCTAGTTTTTAGCCACAAAGACAATGATGCAGTAAGCATTCTTTTATTTGTCTTTCTGTACTGATGCTTTCATTTTTGTGGGATAGATTCCCAGAAATGGAATTTCACAGAAGGAAATGCGTATTTTGAATTTGAATACAGGATGCCAGATTCTTTCCTAAAAATTTCTATGACCAATGAACAAGGAACAGCAACACATATTATAAAATGTCTAAAATTTTTGCCAGTCTGATTAGTAGAAACTACTATTTCACTTTAATTTTGTATAGCAAAATTAAATTCTTAGAAAAGTTTCAACCCTTGTACTTAGAAAAGTTTACCTTTCTAATAAAGTACAATCTAAAATTTCTCAAATGATATGCTACTGAAAACTATCTAATCTATCTGCTAGCCTATAACAGGCAAGAGTTTCCTACATGTATTTCATAGGCCTTTTATTAGAACTGATTATAGGCAGCCTCAGGATGGCTACTAAATCATTTCAATAAGTACAATGAGAAGGATTCTAAAGTTTAAAAATATTCCTCTTAGACAGTGTGGCCAAGAGTTGTATTTCAATACTCATCCAAACAATCATTTCAACCAATACATTGTGGCACATTCCAAGAATACAAAGATTTTTTGAATCCTTCCAGTGAGGCAGCCTATGTGACTGGCAACCCTAAGCAAGGTTTGACCAACAAGGCAGCCTGTGTGGTCAGTATTATCACTACCAAGTGTGTATGTCAGAGATGATGATATTAAAGAAAATAAAAATTAAAAATTCCTCGATACACAGCAAAAAGAATAAAATCTTAGGAATAAATTTAACCTAGGAGGCAAGATTTGTACACTGAAAACTACAAAATGTTGTTGAAAGTAATTAAAGATGCTCATAAATAGAAAGACATCCCACATTCAAGGATTGGAAGAGTTAATACTGTTAAGATGTCAACAATACCCAAAGCAGTCTGTAGATTCAGCGTAATCTCTATCCAAAATCTCAGTGATATTTTTTGTGGAAACAGAAAATACTAAAATTCACGTAGAATCTTGAGGGACCCCAAATAGTCAAAACAGCCTTGAAAAGGAAGAACAAAGTCGTAGAACTCACATGTTCTAATTTCCAACTACAAAGCTATTGTAATCAAAACAGCATGCTACTTGGCATGGAGACAGACATACAGACTAACGGAACAGAACAGAGAGCCCAGAAATAAATCCTTACTATATAGTATATAGTCCAATGATTTTTGACAAAGGTGCTGAGACAATTCAATAAAGAAAGGACCTTCAATAAACGGCAATGAGAAAACTAGATAATACACATGCAAAAGAATAAATTAGACCTTTAATTTTTCTTTAAATTTGAAAATTTCTACAATTTTTTAAAATATTGACAAGTAAAAGTCTATTGTAATAAACTAACGGATTAGGGATAAATGCCTAAATAGGGTTCAATATTTAATGACCAGCTGTATGTAAAATCTGAAAAAAGAAGAATCTAGAAGTACTCAAATTTATGGCAAATCAGATTCTACTCAGTGGGTTAGGGAATGAAGACCAGTTCATGAATCTGAGGTATCTGTTGAATATTTTGGAAAAGATGTCTAGAAGGTAGATATATATATATAAGTGTGATGTTACAAAGAAGTCTGGTTTCGGTATATAGTTTTGGAAGTCGTTATGGAAATTGTCTCTGCCCCCTCCCCTGCCCCCAGTTCAAAAGGTGAAGTCCTAATCCCCAGTACCTCAGAAGGTGACCATATTTGGAATTAAGTCTTTAAAACGGTAATTAAATTAAAGCGATGTCATTAGGGTGAACCTTACCCCATTATAACTGACATCCTTATACAAAGAGATACAAATGGGTGACCATGTGAAGACATGGGGGAAAAAATGGCAATCTATAATCCAAGAAGAGAGGGCTTAGAAGAAAACAACACCTTGATCTTGGCCTTCTAGCCTCCAGAATTGTGAGAAAATAAAGTTCTGTTATTTAAACCAACCAGTCCATGGTACTTTGAGATGGCAGCCCTAGCAACCTAACACAGAAGTCATTAATCCATATATAACACATAAAAACAGAAGCAGAAAATATAATTCAAGAATAGCATTTAGAGTAAGAAGCAAAAAGAAGTGAGTAGTCCCCCGGAGAACACCAATATTTTAACAGCAGATTATGAATAGCCTTTGAGATGCTCAATATAATGCTCAATATAGAGGCAATAGGATACACAGTTGGATACAAATTAAAATCACAATTGTATAATACACCTATCAGAAGTGCTAAAATTACCTCATCTTAAAAAACTAGAAAAGGAAGAGCAAATAAGGCCTAAAGTGAGCAGGAGAGAAATCGTCAAAATTAGAGCAGAAATAAATGACATTGAAAACAAAACAAACAAACAAACAAAAAACAGTAGAAAAAATAAATACAACAAGGAGCTGGTTCTTTGAGAAGGTTAATAAAATTGACAAACCCCTGGCTAGACTCACTAAAGAAAAAAGAAAAAGGACACAAATAAACATAGTCAGGGATGAAAGAGGGGAAATTACGACTGACATCGCAGAAATACAAAGGATTATGCAAGAATACTATGAAAAAGTATATAATAACAAATTTAATAACCTAAAAGAAATGGACCAGTACTTAGAAAAATACAATCTTCCTAGACTGAATCAAGAACTGGAAAATCTAAATAGACCGATCAGCAGTATAGAAATTGAAATAATCATCAAAAACCTACCAAAAAGTAAGAGTCCAGGACCCGAGGGCTTCACCAGTGAATTCTACCAAACATTCAAAGAAGATTTAGTACCTATTCTCCTCAAATTCTTCCAAAAAAATCGAAGAGGAGGCAATACTTCCCAACTCATTTTATGAGGCCAGTAATACTCTGATACCAAAACCTGGTAAAGATAACACAAAAAAAGAAAACTACAGACCATGAACACAGATGCAAAAATCCTAAATAAGATACTAGCGAACCAATACAAAAGTGCTAAAATTAAAAGACTACTAGGTGGTAGTAAGGATGTGGAACAATGGTGGACATTGTCATGAATATAGTAATTACAACCAAGAATGAGGAGAGTTAAAAGAAAGGAGATAGAGGAAGAGGAGAAAAGGGAAGGGAGACATATATGGAAAAAGAGGGTACGATCCATACAGAATACCATATACAGACATATATATAGCATAGAGAAATGCAGGCTTTCATAACAGAAAGTTATCTACTAATTGAGTGTTATAACTACTGATTTTTAAGCCATCTATTTCTCAACTAAGGCAAAAACATAGTCTTGGTCAGACAAGTCAAGAGGCAACATACAATCTATGTAGCCCTTATATAAATAAATATCTAAAATAACTTTTCCAGTAGGTAAGTTTCATTAAGAAACAATTTACAGTTTTTGCTGTGCATCTAAGACAGTGTCTATGAGGATGAAATATAGCAATAATGTCTCTCTCTATAATCAAGACTACTACACTCTAATGTGAGACAGTTCTGTTTATCTATAATAATAAAATAAGCATGAAATAATGTATATAAAAAAGAAAACTGAGATAGCTTCCTAATACTGATGGACTTTAGACAAAATCAAGAAGGCTAAATGGACACAGCCTTTGGATACGAATGAGCCAGCGCTGGCATCAATAAACGCTGCTTCCTGCTTATAAAAAAAAAAAAAAAAAGGCTAAATGGAACTTGTAATTCTTCTTGTGATCATTGAATTCATTTGCCAGCGATCTGTTTACAAAAATATAAACCTAAAGATAAGAATCTTACTTTCAGGAGTTTCTTTTTGCCATTGACTGAGTTCAGCAGTTAAACATTTCACTTGCATAATTAACAATGACAGCTATAAAAAAAAAAAGAACAAGAGAATAAAACAAAATCATTTCTTGTGGAACATTTATAGCAACTCATAGATGAAAGTGTAGACAGTCTTAATATTTTAATACAAAGTCTTAACATAAACGGCTAATATGACATAACATAAAAAATTACCACTCCAAATTCTTCTTTAAACAACATTATAGCTCAGAGATTGCCTGTTGTACCAGTGATATAGTATTAAAAAATGATCAATTCTACTTCATTCAACCTAAATAAAAGAAACTAAGTATATTAAATTTATTCCCTAAATTAATATTTCTTTAAAAAAATAGGATGTTATTTCTTGCCAACACTTTTTAGACAAATTTGCTTTAAAGATTCTCCTTTTTCAGTCTACGGCCAAGCCACCCTGAACGTGCTCGATCTCGTCTGATCTTGGAAGCTAAGCAGGGTCGGACCTAGTACTTGGATGGGAGACCACCTAGGAATACCAGGTGCTGTAGGCGTTAAAAAAAAAAAAAAAAGATGCTCCTTTTTCTCTCTATGCACTGTTGGAAAAATTGCAAATGTTTTTAGCTGAGAAGCTAAAAATAACTTTAAATACATAAATAGAAACAATTATAAAATGAGACTAGTTCCAAAGCCACACATGAAAAAGTTTTGCTCCTCAATAGTTAATAAATTGTGTACCCCTTTAGCCAAAGATAAATTAGGATGAATATGTTTCTGATATTAGGTGGCTCCAATCACTGTAATTTTGATCATTACAAATCTATGTGATAAATCTGTAGCCTGATTAGACCATAAAGTTAAAGTATACTTAAAGTTAAATTTCAGAACATATTTTATCTTCTCTATATAATTATTGGTAGCCAAAGAGATAAAAAATTTCACATTTCAAAAATGTGAGTATTACTATAATATTTACACTAAAAGGATACTACTGTCTTTTTTAAGCAATTTTTGTGATACAGAGCAGGTAGCTCAAAGACTCGGCTCTGTATTTTATATATAACATTGCCTGTTGAATAGTCTAATTTTTGAAAACTTTATATAATTATATAAAAATGCATTTACAGGTGTTTACATTTTTTACCGAGAGTTTAACATTATTTTCTTATAATTAACAATATGAAAGTTTTTTGTTAACTATAAAGTAATTTATATTAAATATTATTACTAAGAAAGGATATCAAATTCTTAAGAAGCAGTTGCTAAACTAGGCAAAACTATCATAATGATAAGGAATCCATATCACTTTTCCTCCATATATTAGGTCGAAATATATAAAATTACTGATATTCATTTTTTAACCTATTAAAAAACAGTAATTTCATACAGTTCAATCTCAAAGCTCAGCTAAGGCAAACACTCAAATTATTTCTGGTCTTGCTATAAAACTAACCCTTTCTAAAAAAAAAAAAAAATAGCAGCAGTATTGCTAAAGTTATTTAAACATCAAAATTTGAGAAATCCTGCCATTTTCTCATTTAAAATATTTAACTTCTTGCTTTAGAAAAAGAATTTTATTGAAGTTTTGAAGTTAATAGGTATGCAGAAAAGAATTAACCAAGTAAGTCTGAGATTATCCTTAACGGCCTTCTTGCAAGGTTGACCCTGGGCTGGCATCTAAAAATTTGGATTTTTGAGATGGTTCCCAACCTAACTGATAAGAGTGGCTCGCTGTGCTTAAATTGTTTGTGCAAAGAATATGACTGACACTGAACACCTGCTTTCCTTCTGGGAGCATTTTGACAACTGCTAGGTAGAGGATACCTACGTTACTACCCCCACAAATAATCTTAGGCACCGAGCCTCTAAGGAGGTGCCCTGGTAGACATTTCACACTTGTCACAACTCACTGGAGGAATTAATTAAGCATGTCTTGTGTGACTCCACTGGGCGGGACTCTTAAAAGTCTGTGCCCTGATTTCCTCTGTACTTCACCCCATAGCCTTTTCTCTTTACTGATTTTACTCTGTAACCTTTAAATGTAATAACTCTCAGCCATGAGTATGACTAACATACTGAGTCCTGTAAGTCCTCCTAGAGAACCAGCAAACTGGGAGTAATCTTGAAGACCCTCAAAATGACAAGAAAAGGCATTTTGTGCATTCATTAGGTGTTATTATTGACTAACTCAGGATATTGATTATTTATACTACTTAAGTACTTTGTACAAGGCCAGTGTTTGGCTTACTACATGAAAATCATTCAGGAAACGTACAGTCCCTATCCCCAGTGATCTAATTCAGTAGGTCTCAATTTCTACACTTTAAGAACCACATTTACCAAGGAAAACAGATGATGGCTTATTTACTGTATAATGCTTTTCTAAATATAATATTGTTTTATCTTGTATAAAAGAGCTCTATATTTACTGAGAATACAAAATTTTTTTAAAAGATGGCTTTATTCTTTATCACCAGTTTTTAAAGATTTGATGTAACAGGTACTTCCAAAAGTGACAAATTAGTTTTTTCCGCTTTTCTTCTCTCATTCTAATTTTTATTACTACGCTCATAGACTATAACTTGTTTATATTGTTATAATTAATTAAACCCATTATGTCTTTTGATGCTCAAGTGATACTTTCAATTGGTTTCTTGTCTTCTGATATGCTCCCACCAGTTCTGGAGAACTTTCACCGGAATCATTTATATATCTGACTTTGTTCTTAGAATTTTTATTACTAAAACATTTCTACTAATAGCCACTAGACTGTCACTAGATTGCAGTCTCCTTGCTTTTCTTGTAAGAGTTTTATGACAATTCATCTAGAATTTAAATTTATATAATGAAAGATGGAGATTGGATTTTATTTTCTCCCAGATAGATGCTACTTGTACTACTATCATTTATTAGCTAATTCATATCTTTCCCAAAGATTGGAACTATCATCTCCGTCATAGTTTAAATTCTTAATCTGATCCTTTGGTATATTCCTAAACCAATCCTACAGGTCTTTGATGATTAACATGGGTATCTTAATCTTTTTTCTTTTTTAAGCCTAGGGTAAAATCAGTTAAGATTCCACACAGATAGTAAATTAACTGTGGCTACTGTACCTAACACAAAGTAGAAAAGTCTTTGTTATCATTTTTAACAAGGTATTATAATAGCAGCCGATGAGTAATTCACTCAACAGTTAAACGTATATGTAGCTGTGAAAAGATAAGAGATAATACCCTCTTATTTATTTATAACAGCTTATGCAAAAAGTTTTAAAAATACTTCTCTTAAATCAGAAAGAGTACTTTCCAAATGATTAAGCATATGGGTATTAACAAAACTATTACATTTGTAATAAATGTAGATAGATACACTTCTTATCAAAAACACAATGAATTCTACTTTCCTATTTTCAGAAAGAAAAAAAAAAGGATTCATACCTGAGCATTTGAATCAGTGAGTGTCTCAGTTCCAACAAGCGATAACTTATTCTGACACTTGATTTAAAAAGAAAAACAAGTCACACACTATAACCCACAATTTTCTTCCCCACCCTTTATACCAGTCAGCATTATATTCCTCTAAAACAACATACAATTATCTGATATAAGAGAAGAGTTTGTTTAAATTCCTCACTCCTTAAGCAAGAGGATCAGGAAGGCAGACAAACAAGTCTCTAAGTGAATATATTGAAAGTAAATAGGGATACTAGACTCTGTATAGAATAATATGAGCAAAATAAATAAGGAAAAAAACAACAAAAACTAATAGTTAATATGAATTAAAAGCTAGATAATGAGAAAATGGGGAATAAGACAGAAAGCACTGTAGAAAAATAACAGAAGAGGTAAGTAGTTAAGATCATAAGAAAATAAAACCTTCAGGACATTGTTTCTGTGCCATTAAAAAACTCCATAACCATTAATAGTGATTATATCTGAGTAAAACTATGGGTAATTTAAATTTTATTTGTGATTATTTCTATTTGCAGTCTCTACAAAAAACAATTTTATATTTTAAAATAAAATTTCTATACTGAAAAATATCAAAAGCAAAAAAAAAGGATTATAAAAATTACTTGAAAATACATTAACAATACAGAGTACCAAGGACTTATGTTAAAAAAAAAAAATTTTAGAAAAAGGAAAAAAAAAAAAAACAAAACACTAATTTGCCCTAATCTGAAACTTTACTAAGAACAGAATGTGAAACATGTCTGTGGCCTGTATCATACATTATGCTTTCTCAAGTAGAACAAATTTTTACCAACATATTGCAGTGTACCAGAAGTGATTCTATTTAACTAACTCAGAAAATGTACATATATTTCAAACAAGATTTTCTAAATTAATTCATATTTTCAGTCAAACTCCATCATTATGTGTTCTCCCAATTTCTATAGTCTCTGAGGAAATAACTCCACCAACCAACCACTGGCCCAAACCAAGAACCTGAAACTATCCATAACTCCTCCATTTCATGACTTCCAATTCCTTAATATCTCTTGAATCCATTCTATTTGCAAGGATTTGATCCTTCAGTACTTCTTACCAGGACTACTATTAGAGCCTCCTAAATGCTCTACCTGTAGCCTTTCTCTTCTGCATTCTATTTTCTTCAAAACCATGAGAATAATTTTCCCAAACTATATATCTTGTCAGGGCACTTTTTGTTTATCGTCCTCCCCATAGTATACACTCGATAAAATCTCCATATTCTTGCCCCTAATTACCTCTCTAGTCTCATTCCACAAGTCCTTCTCCTAATTACCATAAGTCAGAATATTCTACTTGGGATTCTCTAAACTCTCCCAACCTTTATATATTTTGTTCTGCTTTGTATACTTCTCTCACTTTTACTGGTTACTCCTATTTATCCCTTAGAAATAAATTCAGTAATTATCTTTTTTAGGACACTATCTTTGACCCCTTCAGTCTAGGTTTAGTCCTCCTCCTAAGTATAGTCTTTGCATCTCTACCACAATACTTCTAATATAACGGCTATTGCCTCCATTAAATGATAATCTCCTGGAGGGCAGGGACTACCATAGTTTTTTCTTTCTGTAGCTCATCTGGTATGAAGTTCCTTGAATAAATGTTTATAGAACTAAAAATTATATAAATACTTAAGATATAATGACTTTCAGAAATCAGCATAATTCCTTCCTAAGTCTATTATTAAAATAGAATTAAATCTTATAGTAATTAATTACTATATCATTTTTATCTTTTCATACTTACTTCTTCCATATCTTTCCACATTTCTTCACACTTTTTAATAAGTTCTTCTTTAGTATCTGCAACATCTTCTATATCTGTAGTACTATCCGGATCTAGATCTTGCTGTCTCACTGACATGTGTCTTGTGATTTTCTTAGCTTTATAAGAAAAACTAAAGTAAAAGATATTCATTCATTTAACAATATTTGTTGAAAATCTATTACCTGCCAGATACTAACCGAAGAGCTAAAGGTATAACAATCAACAAAATAGGTAAAAATCCCTCCTACCATGGAGCTTACATTCTAATTAAGGAAAACAAAATGCTTTTTAAAATAAATACTGAAGTATATCATATGATTTATAAGTGCCATGGAGAAAAGCATGCAGGGAAGAAACAGGGAATGCTAAAACTGAGGCAATATAATTTTAAATAAGGAGGTCATATAAAGTCACTGGGAAGTTAACAATTGAGCAAAACCATGAAGGAAATAAGAGCGTTAGACATGGGAATACTTAGGGGAAGAAGCTACAGGCAGAGAGAACTGTAAGTGCAAAAGTCTTAGGACAGGAATAGGACTGCCCGTTCCTAAAGCAGTAAAGCAGCCGCTGTGACTACAGCAGAGTATATAAAGTAGAGAACACAAAAGCAAGTCAGAGCGACAACAGCGATGTGATCATGTGGGCTTTCTAGCCACTTTAAGGACTTAGGCTGAGAAAATAAGCGTTTAGAGGAGCTTAAACAGAGGAATGACATGATTTGAATTATGTTTTAACAGTAAAATTCTGGTTAACTACAGCAAGTAAGGACAGATGTAGGAAAGCCAGTTAGAAAGCTATTATAATAATCCCAGCAATTATCCTAGACCAGAAAAATACTGAGGCAGTACAAAATGTCCAATTCTGAATATATTTTCAAGACTAAGCCAACAAGATTTTCTAATAGCCTGCGTATGGAGTGTCAAAGAAATAGAGGAGTCTATTATTACTAAAGAAAGTTTGGACCTAAGCAATTAGAAAGATGGAGTTGCTAGTTACTGAGATGGAGAAGATGGTGAAAAAAATAAATTTAGCAAGATGTGGGGGGATGCTAATTAAGAATTCAGTTTTGCAAACAAAAGCAAACTTATATATACAGACAAAGAATGATGGTTACCAGATGAGAAGAGGGTTGGGGAAAAGGCAAACTGGTAAAAGGGATCAAATATATGGTAACAGAAGGAAACTAGACTCTGGGTGTGATGAACACACAATACAGTATACAGATATCAAATTATATTGATGCACACCTGAAATTTATATGTTATTAACCAATGTAACCTCAACTAATTTAATTTTTTGAAAAAGAATTCAGTTTAGGACATGCTAAATTTAAAGTGTCTATTAATGGATCTGCTGATTAGGCAATTAAATATACCTGTCTGGAGTTCAAGGGAAATTTTCAAGCTAGAATTTGAGAGTCATCACTCTACAGAGCCTTGAGGCTGGATGAGATCAGAAAAGCAAGAGTGTACAGATTGAAATGAGAAAAGTTCTAGACCTGGAGAGACTGAGGAAATAAGGAAGAACCACCTAAATAATCTGAGAAAGAGTATCCAGTAAGGTAAGAGGAAAATCAAGAGTATATAATATCCTAAAATCCAAGGTAAGAAAGTGTGCAAGGAAGAAGAGATGAACTATGAAATACTAGAGTTAGGTCAAGTCAGATAAAAACAAAGAATTGACAATTCACTTAGCAATATGGATCGGGGACTTTATTTTCCAAAATAGTCATAGCAATATTTCAGGTTGTCACTCTCCAACCAGAGGCAGAGCCTATTTACTCTCCCCTTAAATCTGAACTTGAATTTCTGAACGTGTGACATAATCTTGCTAGATGACTGCTGCAAGTAGTAGTGGCTGATAGAGTCTGACAGCATGAGATTCGAATTTTAAGGATGTAGACAAAGCAATAAAAAACGATGAAGATGTCTACTTCATAACACCAAATCCAAACCAGTATAACCCGCCCCCTGAAAATATTTTTATTCATATGAAACTTGAGTTTTGTATCGCTTAATCAATTTTTTATCAACAGAGAAGTTATAAAGGAGACAAATAGAGAGTTATATCATATTCAGATTGGAGGACTCGATATTGTAAAGATGTTAATTCTCCCCAAAGTTGATCTATTGAATCTTTATCGAAATTCTGAAAGTTTTTGTTTTTGTGGCACTTGTCAAGCTGATTCTAAATTTTATATGAAAGTGCAAAGAGCCAAAAACAACAAAGACCGAAGAATAAGATGGGAAGACTTACCTAACCAGATGTTAAACTTATTATATCATGATAGTGCAGAATTAGCACATGATTAGGCAAATTAAACAATGCAACACAATACAAAGCCCACCTAGACTTACACATTTATGGAACTATGAAATATGACAGGTGGCAATGCAAATTAAGGGGAAAGAAGAACAATACAAATAGGAGCATATTTTATATACTATACTATTTTTTTTCATGTATTTTGGCCCATATAGACCCCCTCATTCTTTTTAACAAAGCTGCATAGTATTTAAGGGGGGAGGGAAATAAGACTAAATATATACCTCAATCTTTATACCACTCCTCCATCCCTCAAAAAATCCAAACAGAAATCATAAAAAGGAAGAGGAAAAACATGGAAATAGGAAAGGCCTTTATCTTGGAATAGAAAAGGCCTTTCTAAACAAAACTAAGCAAAATCTCCACATAAAATTTTTAAGTTGACAGCCATGCTACCCTGAACAAGCCTGATTCCATCTGATCTTGGAAGCTAAGCAGGGTCAGGCCTAGTTAGTACTTGGATGAGAGACAACCTAGGAAGACCAGGTGCTGCAGGAGTAAAAAATAAAAAAAATTAAGGGATTGTAAACTGACAAGGTCCTTGTAATCTGTGGGGTCAATCGAGGGTTGCCTCACCTAAAAAATAAAGAAATAAAATTTTTAAAACTTCTGCATGAACAATCATTAAAAAGTCAAAATTTAAAACCCAAAAACCTAAGAAAAATATGTATAATTTATAGGGCATCAAGACCTAATTTCCTTAATGTATGAGTGCCTACAAATTAATTTTAAAAAACCATTAAAAAACTAAAAAAGTGATCACTACAAATGTCAGGAGGATATCAATTACTTTCAGAAAGAGGGAGGAAGAAGAAGACTGTCATTGGGATGGGCCAAATGGAAAGACTTCTGAGGTAATTATCAAACTTTTACTTCTTGATATGCATAGTGATAAAGATATTGATTGACCTTATAATAATTTATAAATTTTATATTTATTTCATGTGGGTTTTTTGTATCTGTATTGTATTTTATAATAAAATGGTAAACAATCCAATAGAAATGGGCAAATGACACAAAAAAAAGAAAAACTGAGAAATATCTTTTAAATACAAAAAAAAGCATTCTTAATCTAGTCGTAACTCAAAAAAACAAATTAAATAAGTTATTTTTCATTCAGAGTAGCAATAATGAAAAATTTGGTAAGAAACAATATTGACAAGAGTATAGAACAAGAGGCAAGCACTGTTGGTAGACCAATTACTTTGTAGGATAATAAGCAACATCTATCAAAATTTTAAATGCATTTATTTATCTTTTGACTTAGGAAATTCTACTCCTAAGAATAATCCTACAAATAGATATATTTGCATATACAGGTATGCTTACTGCGGCATTATCTATAAAACACATTGTAAGTGTGAATTCTATAATCAGACTGTCTAGGTTTAAAATCTGGGTTTAATACTTACAAGCCGTGTGACTTTGGGCAAGTCACTTAATCTGTCTGTGCCTCGGTTTATCTGTAAAATGAAGACAGTAATATTACTTACCCCGTAAGGTTGTTATGACAATTAAATGAGTTAATATACGTAAAACTCTTAGAACTGTGCCTAGCATATAAAGAGCTATCTCAGTATGGTTATCAACATTACTATTAATTTGACTAGAAAAAGACTGGTTAAATAACCTGTGCCATATCTAAAAATGTTTACACCAAACATCTTCCTTGCTAGACACGAAAGATACAGTTAAGTTCACAAAGCCATAAATAGTCATCAACAATTTTTAAATATTTTTAAGCAAAAAAGTCAAATATTATGTAAATGTTTTACATATACCTCAACTTAGAAATTACATGCAAATTGATCTTTCTTTACTTTGTAGACTACTAACCAATGAAATACATTATCAGTATGCCAAAGTAATGCCAAACTGTGTGCATGAGTATGTAGATAGGTACTCAATAACTGAGCTGGAGTGACAGTTCAATGGAGCATTAGAATACAAATAAATAAAAATGTTTTTAAGTGTTTAACTTTATCTCTTTCCCACATTTTGTATCCTTAAATCTACCTTTCTGGAAACAGAACAAGTCAACCTTTCAAGGTGTTCAGTCAGAGGTACTCTAATTGCCAATTATTTATTGAAGAACCATACTGCTATATTTGGGGATACTATCCCATACAAATTTTAAAAATCTAATAGTAAATTTAAAAAGTCCATACTATTATTGGAAAAAGGACTAATATACATAAAATAAAATAATAAAAGGTACTCATACAATTCTATACTACATTCATTTATCCAACAAACATGTTTTTAACGTGTGCCATTTGTCAGACACCGTGGCTATAGCTGGGTAGGTGAAAAAGTCTGTCTTCACGGAGCTTACATTTTCACCGAGGAGAGCCAATATAAACGAATGAACAACTAAATATCTAATATGATTTCAAGTAGTTAGAAATGCTATGATGTGGTAAATTATACCATACAGACTGCTCATGCTTTCAGAATTCAGAATAGAGACGATTAGAGAAATCTACCTGGAAGAATAAGCGGCTTCTTAGTACAGTGCTTGGTACATAGTATTAGCTTACTACTCGTTATCATTTTCATCCTTATTCTCATTCTTTTGTCTAACGGATGAGAAGCGGTAAAGGTGAAGGCTAGATTTGCTGTGGAGATGCTTTCAAAGCATAAAAACATAAAACTGGAAAGCAAGGACGAGCATGGCAAATTCAGGAGACATACACGAAAAGGGTACTCTGATTAGAGAAGGCGGCAGAGAAAAAAAATGAGACTTGCTAGGTAGGATGGGCCAAATAATGGGAGTCATTAAAATTAAAAACCGAAAAAAAAAATCTTTAAAAAGTGTTCGTTATGTATCTGGTGTCTACCTCAAAGCAAAGCAAAGATTTATCTGGTTTGAAATAGGCAACCAGGAAGTTGCTGAGTATTGTTTTGAAAGCAGTGTTTTAGGAAGATCATTTTGACCAGCTATATTTAACGGATAAAAAGACGATAAATTTTGTTAGGTTTTTCTTTTTTTTTTTTTTTTTTTTTTAAAGAAGAGAGCTGAAAGCCAGAAGGCCGCTAAGAGATGGATGCCTAGACCTGGGTGAAGGCATGAGTGAATGGTCCCACCGTGGGCTACTTAGATTTCTTGGTATGGCTGGATCTCTCCCCCGAAAAGTTACAAGCGCTAACCACTGTCTTCAGAGAGTGTGTGAGAGACCCAAGATGCTTAGGGAAGAAGAGATGTTTGGGGCACTTAAGGGAGGAGGCCCAGTTAACCAGTTCCTTCAAATCTCCACCCGTCTTTCACTCCTAACCTGCTGGGTTCTAGAGCCGGAGAAGAGCGGCACTCAAGGCCCGGCTGGACGTTGGCTATCCAGTCCCCCAGAGGTAAGGGTCTCACCAATGTGGCTGCAGCTCTACATCCTGGGAGATGCCAACCCCAGTGACAAATGCAAACCGTTACGGCGCTGCCCCCCTGCCCATTTCTTACCACTACGGAGCCACAAACTTCCAGAACCCCTTGGCCTACTGTAAACAAGCCTTCCCGGCCCAGGACCCGTGCGCGCCTTGCTTGCTGATTGGATCCACCGCAGCCAATCCCGAAACTCGCTCAGCCGCTTACGCAAAGGCTGCGCCACTGCCTTGCGATTGGTTGCAGGGCGGTGTGTGTCGCGCCTGTCCTGACGATTCGGTCAACATGGCGGCGGAAGGTGCTAGTGATTCACAGCTAAGAAGAAGAAGGCGCCGAGACCCGGAGGAACCGGAAAAAACGGAACTCAGAGAAAGAGAGCTGGCAGTGGCAGTAGCAGTGGCCCAAGAGAACGAAGAAGATAATGAAGAGCGCTGGGTTGGGCCTTTACCTGTAGAGGCAGCATTGGCTAAGAAGAAGAAAGGTAGCTACAGAGATAGGCACAGGGAGAGTTGGAATGCTGCGAGTCACGAGTGGGAAAGTTCAAGCCAGAACCGAAAACGGATCGTGTGTGTTTGTGGGGTTTTGTGCCCTCAGAACACAGGGTCGGGTCATCTTCGCATTTCTGGGCACTCTACTTAATACATCTTCCCGAAATAGCGATGTGCGCGCAGCACGGCGTCTTTTGATAATATCAAACAGTATTAATCACTGATAATGTTACAATAGATGCTGTTGCTTTCTTATGCCAAGATTTACTATGTGCTCGGTACCTATCATTTAATCCTTCAAGCAGCTATATAAGGTTGAATTTCTAACTCCGTTTAGGGGATGTACTGGTTCTCTTTAAGGCTTTTAGTTGAGTGGTTTTAGTGTGTTGGGACTCGAGGAGTTGGCGATGTCTATTTAGAAGTGTAAAGTGTAGGTAAAGATAATTTCCACCCTGACTCTTCTACTAATGATTTTCTGACCCGGAGAAGGTTCCGTAAGTTTCCTGGATCATACGTTTTTCATTTAAAACCCAAGGTCTGTGGTTTTCAAACCATACTCGTTACGTACCATGGCATGAAGCATTTTGCCATTAACGTGGGATAGTGACAAAAATTTTATCAAATAAAAGGAATGAAGGGATAGATTAAATTTTGTTTTTCAGGTTCTATGAAATGTTTACGTTCAACGTTTGAGACCATTAAAATGTGATTTGAAAGCTCAAATCTCACTTTATCACTCTCCCTACTTAACTCTTTAGTGATTTCTCATTATTTTCAAAACAAAGTTCAGACTCCCTAATGTAGCTATAACGCCTTTGGTGATATCATCTTTCCATATCTAACCAGCATACTGGCATATTTTCCTTTCCTAACCCCTTGTCATTTCTGCTCTGCGCTCCACCCATACTAAAATACTTGAGACTGGGCCATACCCTTTTTCTTCTCTGCACGACTGTTGGGCTATCATGGTGTCTCTCTACCTGGAATAATTACCTTCACTACTTTCACTAGACTAACTTTTCAGACTTTAGCACTCAGCTCAGCTATCGCCTTCTCTAGGAAGCTTGTGACTTCTCCAGTCTGGGCTGGGTTTCTAAGCACATTAAGAATAACAGGTAATGTTTATCAT
This sequence comes from Pteropus alecto, assembly GCF_000325575.1. NCBI lineage: Eukaryota > Metazoa > Chordata > Mammalia > Chiroptera > Pteropodidae > Pteropus > Pteropus alecto. Next base: position 4,179,182 of record NW_006436298.1, read on the forward strand.
ACTGAATTTACAGGTAGCCTTCAAATTTTATATATCCAAATTTTGAAGAAGCTACTTTTTGAACCTTGGACATTCACACCCTTAAAGTGCATTACCTATTTTTACTGCCAGGTCTTCCTCATAAATGTTTCCATAGCAACTTTTTTCTTGTTTCACTTGCTACATTTTGAAATTGTATATTTATTCATGCCATTATCTCACTTATGTTTCCACTGTTAGGACTGTTAGCGTATAAGAGCAAGTTTTTCTCCAGTGCTTGGTAAAGTGCTTTGCATATAGCAGGTACTCAATAAGTATTTATTGAGTGAATGAATATTACAGTATTTATGCTTTGATTATTTTATTGAATTAGGGTATTTTTGCATATTTTATTTTATGGAGATAAGTGGAGGATGGGAAAATACAAAAATATTAAATATTTAACATATTCTTTGGACACTGGATTGTGTATACATTTTCAGAATCTTTAAACTGATGGGTTCTCAAGGACAGGAACTATGTGTTACTCTCTTTTATACTCCTGTGCCTTGTTTTGTTTTCGATAAGTTTCTGTTGAACAAGTGAACTAATAGCAAGAGGAATGTGTATCAGATAGGATTAAATTTAACTGCATATTACAGAAAAACCCCAAATGGCAATAACATTAAAAGACTGAGCTATATTTCTCTCATGTGTAAAGAAGTCCCAAAGTAGTCCAGGATTGGTATGTAGGCTCCAAAGAAACTTAGGCTGTTTCCAGCTTTCTGCCCTAATATCACTAGGGTATGGCCCTCATTTTCGTCCTGAGTGGTCATTAGAACTACAGGGCTCATATCCCAGTTCCAGGCTATAGGACTGAGGAAGAAAAGAAAGGCACACTTTTTCAAGGAGACTTCTTTAATGTCACACACTTCCACTTTTATCTCACTGACACATGGCCACACCAAACTGCAGGAAAAGATGAAAAGGGCCAATATGCCCCCCAAATGGAGAATATTTTACTAAAAATGAAGGGAAAAGTAGTTTATCACACACAGCTTTGAGTCTGTTATATAGTTATAAAAACTGAAATAGCTCATCAAAAGCAATTTAGCAACTTTTTATAGGCATATTTGGCCATTGTTGGATTATTTTATTAAGTCCACATGTAATGTAATCTTTTTTTACTGGTAAACTTTTTTATAGCTCACATAATGAAATCAGTATTTCCTCAGATTACCACTCTTACAGATGGTTTGTCTCTGGAAAAAACTTGAGAAGCACTCAACTGGATAGTCTCTAGGATTTCCTCAGCTCTAAAAAATGGAGTATCAGTGACTTCAAAGGGGATCATTGTCTTAAAGATAAACTGAGACATCTTTTAAATGACTACTAGTCTCTTACTACTTTTTAAAATTAACACTAATAATTGGATCTACATGATTAGAAAGATGGTTGCGATGTTTTTATGAAGCTTTTTAAGGTTTTTGGTTTTGTTTTTGAATGGAATCTTCATGTTAAGCCAACCACTCAATTCCTAAGTTCTAGAGACAGTTAAGCATCTGTATTATACTTGAGAACTTGTCTTGACTGACTAAATAATAATGCTATTCAGTATGTGCAATAATAAAAGTTAAACTGAAATAGTAGACAATTTTTATTTTCATTACATATGAAACTGGCAGAAATTAAAATCTAGATGAAAATAAAGTAGAATGTAGAAAATTGTAAATAAAGAAAATACAAAATAATATATAGTTCCAGTTGTTAAAAATACTTTTTTTCTTTATTTTCTCAGTTCTAGAGTTTGAAAGAGTCTATCTCGATAATCTCCCCAGTGCATCCATGTATGAGCGCAGTTACATGCATAGAGATGTTATCACCCATGTAGTGTGTACCAAGTAAGTTTATCACATCTTTTTTATTTTTATTTATTTATTTATTTGTTTGTTTTTATGGTGGCATTGGTTAACAAAATCCAATAAGTTTCAGCTGTACATTTTAACAGTAAGGCATAAATATATTTACACTGTGTGTTCACCTTCCATAGTTAGATTTCTTTCTGTCACCATATATTTGACCCCCTTTACCCCGTCTATCTCTCCCATTCTCCCTTCCCCCTACCCTCTGGTAACTACTAATCTATTGTCCATGTCCATGAGTCTCTGTGTTTTCAACTTTTTCTGTCTGACTCAATTCGCTTAGCATGATTATCTCAAAGTCTGTCCATGTTGTTGCAAATGGCAATATTTCATCTCCTTATGGCTGTGTAATATTCCATTAAATGTATGTACCACAGCTTCTTTATACAGTCATCTATCATAGGACATTTTAGTTGCTTCCATATCCTGGCCACTGGGAATAATGCTGCTATGAATATTGGTGTGCAAATATCTTTTCAGACATGAGTTTTCAAGTCTTTGGGGTAAATACTCAGTAGAGGAATTGCTCGATCATATAGTAGATCAGTTCTTAGTTTTTTGAGGAACCTCCATACCGTTTTCCATAGCGGCTGTACTGATTTGCAGTCCCACCAGCAGTGTATGAGGGTTCCTTTTTCTCTGCATCCTCTCCAACATTTATTTCTTGTCCTGTTGATCATAGCCATTCTAACAGGTGTGAGATGGTATCTCATTGTCTTTTTTATTTTTTTATGAGACTTGTTTTTAATGCTTCAGTTTTGAGGTGGACTTGTAGAAGTGACTTTACATAGGATATTATGGCTTTAATTCCATAGGTTCTGTAAAGTTTAAGTTAAAGGCCTACATGTTCTTTAATATATCATACAAGGAGTGCATTCTCTAAGAATTCTAGTTTGTGTATATGTCTTTTGGAGATAAATGCCAAAAGGGGATGAACCAGGTAGTGTCTGAGCTTCCCAGAAAAAAAAAGTATATTAAGATAGGAGTAATTGATAGCTAGCCTCTTTAGTACTAATGGGGAAAATGATGAGAACTAAGATATCTTTAAAATGTCACAGCACCTTCCCAATAGATGAATGGGGATTTGGAGAAGGATAATAATAATAGTAATATTCTAGTATACGTTAAGCTCATATTGTGTCCAATACTGTTCTAAAGCTTTTTTTTAAATAGTCAAAAGGAAAATTTATTAAAAAAGGGATAACACTTCACAGAGTGTGGTCTCAGAGGCAGAGAGTGAGAGGGACAGTGAGGGAAACAGTGAGAGACAGAGTAAAGGCACTGAGAGGGACTCAGAGGGACAGAGACAATAGAGATGAGGACAGTGAGAGAGATAGTAAAGGCATTGAGAGGGACCTAAAGCTTTTTTATAAATTATCTCATGTATCTTAACAATCTTATGAGATAATAATCTGCATTTTATAAGTAAGAAAATAGGTTCAGATAGGTTAAATGGCAGCAGAAGCTGGAGAAAAAATACAAGGACTATATCCCAGAGAGTTTTCTATTTCTTATGTGGATTTTGAACCTGTAATCAGAATAACATCAGATTTATTTTTGTTAAGACCACTCTGCTGTGGTGAGATGAATGAATTTAAGTAGGGCAAGAATGGATTCAGTGAGAGCAGTTAGGAGATTAGTATAAAAATCTAGATGAGATGTGATGGTGGCTTGGGTGATATTGGCAGTAATTATGGGAAAAAGTAGATGAATTTGGCTCAGTCTATTTTTGATTTCTTGGACACAACTTAGAATATAAACAATTTAATAAAATATCTTTATATTTCATTCATAATTCTGACCAAACATTAGCATTTTTCCTAATCCAAATTGTCAGTGTATAAAGCAGTGTATTGGACTAGCATTTGCTATCACTCGCCTCAAGTTTTTGTTTTTGTTTTTTTTAACCCAAGGCACCAGAGTGTAATAGAAAGATTATAGGTTTCGAAGTTAGGCAAATCTGTTATTGGATACAACTCTAAAGCTATGAACCTAGGACAAATACGGTTAACATTTAAAAGTTACTTTTTAATTTGTAAAATAATGATAAAAATACCCATCCTAATAGAGTTGCTGTAAAGACTAAATAAGATAATATGTATAAAGTACCTGACACATACTGTTTCAATAAATGATTTCAATTTTTATATATCTTACAGGCAAGAGGTTTCTGTACAGAATTTTTGATAATTTAAACAACCAAAATACCTTGGATAGAATACAAAACAAACATTGAATTTTGCTATATATGAACATAATATGTTGAGATTTAATTATTTATCAACTTCTGAAAAATAGAACATTTTCCCTGTGAAAAGACTGCCTATAGGGTAATTTTAGCATTAAAAGACCCTAAAGTCCAGTGATTCTTGGTGAAATGTCTGTTTTTTTTTTAAAGTCAAGTCCTAGCTCAATTCTTATCCTAGCTCTTAAGATTAAAATCAGTGCCGTAGCAACTGTTTTGATATCCAGAAAAGAGCTTCAAAATGTTGCAATGTTCTATCTACTCTAATAAAGGAAGATTTTTTTTGAAAACCTATTATGAAAGAGTCAAAGATTATCAATGAATGCTTTGAGGGTATTGAATGATTCAAAGATTTGTTTCAGGAATTAATTTTTACAATTTTACATATGCAGGACAGACTTTATTATTACTGCCAGTCATGATGGGCATGTTAAGTTCTGGAAAAAAGTAGAAGAGGGAATTGAATTTGTTAAACATTTTCGTAGTCATCTAGGTAAGAATTTTACTTTGTTCTTTTTTTGGAATGGGGGCAGGGAGTTACTATACTGGTTAAAGTGTCTTTTAAAGTGTTTTTTTCTTTGAATCATGCACATTTATTTCATTGGTAATTGATGTTTTAATTTCATTTATTTCAATAGGAGTTATTGAGAGTATCGCAGTTAGCTCTGAGGGAGCATTGTTCTGTTCTGTGGGTGATGATAAAGCAATGAAAGTGTTTGATGTAGTGAACTTTGACATGATCAATATGCTGAAGCTGGGGTGAGTCCTTTTTAAATTATATATTTTTTAACTTAATGAAATAATTTTTAAACTAAAGTTTATTTTTTCATAGATATTTCTAAACAAAATATATTAACCATTTCATTAAAAAATGCACTTTAAGATTTCACTTGGGAAAAATTACATATACCTTATTATGATGCTTTTTGGAAGCTTCTGCTGTGGTTTTTGTCATTAATCACCACGGAAATTGCCAAACAGCATCATCAAAAGAGTTCATTAGATCCATTTGACACTACTTAATAAGAAGGATCCATCATGTCTAATTTACTGGGACTTAAAATTAACTTCCTTGTGCTTATTTCAGTAATATGATGTTGTGTTCTTATAAAGCTTATGCACATTTTTGGAATTGAGTTGATTTGTTGGTGATTTTAAACTTTGAAGTATATTGATACCCAAACTTTGTGGTTAAACTGCACAGTAATGACAGTAATACTTTGTTTTAAGCATTTTTTTTTAAGATAACATACTGAATTTATATATCTAAATGAATGTCAGCTTGAAATTTATAGCATTGTCAGAAACAGTTTTGAGACTTGTCTTTGTCTGCTCAAACTGCCATTACAAAAGGACTGGGTGACTTAAACATTAGAAATGTATTTTCTCACAGTTCTGGAGGCTGGAAAGTCCAAGCTCGAGGTTCCAGCAGGGTTTGGTTTCTGGTATGAATTCTCTTATGTGTTTCACACTGTGTCCTCATTAGGAACTAGGAATGGAAGTGGGAATGATAGCTCCCTCTTTTTCTTCTTAGACCACAGGCATATGGGAATAGGGCCCCACCATCAAGTTACTAATAATGACAGTGTGATAAAAGAATGTTTTTCTTTTGAGCATAGTCATAACTAAAATATTTTGATCAATATTTCAAAACTAGATTTATAACAAATATTGTTACATGTTAAACTATTTAAGAGTAAGTTACACCTAGACTGAAACAAAGAAATCCAAAAAGCAATACCCTAGAATATTTTAAGACCCAGGTCTAATGTAGTTTCCTCTTCTACCCAGCAGAAGTAAGTGGTCTGCTACATGCAATTCCCTTCTAGTAGTTCAGTAGATCCTTAGAAGTTGTTATCATTGCATTGATGGGGTCAGAAAGAAAAAAATTAATAACTGTTTTTAGTTATTCCTAACTCCCCATTCCGTATCTCTCTCTGCCTCTTTTGAGCAAGGAATCCACAACTAATCAAATCACTGGCCAGGACATTTTTGGTGGTGAGGGTGAGGAGGGATGCTTATTTCTTGTGTTGACCTCTTTTTTCCCTCAATTCTTTACTATCTCAGCTATTTTCCTGGACAATGTGAGTGGATCTATTGCCCGGGGGATGCCATATCTTCAGTTGCTGCTTCTGAGAAGAGTACAGGAAAAATTTTTATTTATGATGGTCGAGGAGATAACCAGCCACTTCATGTTTTTGACAAGCTCCATACATCACCTCTTACTCAGATACGGCTGAACCCCGTTTACAAAGCAATAGTGTCTTCTGACAAATCTGGAATGATTGAATACTGGACCGGGCCTCCTCATGAGTATAAATTCCCCAAAAATGTGAACTGGGAATATAAAACTGACACAGATTTATATGAATTTGCCAAGTGCAAGTCTTATCCAACCAGCATATGTTTTTCACCTGATGGGAAGAAAATAGCTACAATAGGTTCTGATAGAAAAGTTAGAATTTTCAGGTTTTTAACTGGAAAACTCATGAGAGTCTTTGATGAATCACTAAGTGTAAGTGCAATTTAAATTTAATCAGATTTTACTTTTCTGAAAATGTTTTTATTTTGTGCTATTTAAAAAGATATTTCTGAATGTAGACATTTAGATTGATAGCTATTTTCTCTTAGCACATTAAAGATAATATTCACCTATCTCCTATCTTACATTCTTGCTCTTCAAAACTCTCTTCTCTAGGTTTATGATGTGATATCTTCTGAACCAGTTATCTTTCTACTTATATGGCTGTTTTTTTCAGTTTTGTTCTGTTTGCAAGCTCATTCTCTTAAGATCCTCAAAACTCATTCTATGCCTCCTTCTCTTCCCACTCTATTCACTCTTGTCTATGTCTACTCCCGAATTTATTTCTCCAACTTTCTATTATGTACAGAACTGGTCCTAGTCTTTTTGTTTGTTTGTTTGTTTTCCTGTCTTCATGAACGGCACCAATATCCACCACAAGCCAGAAATCTGAGTCATCCTTAACTCTATTTCTTTACCCCTCTCTTTAATTTATCATGAGTCCGGAAAATTTTACTTTCTAAGTATAATTTAAATCCATTCATTTCCTTTTAGCATGCCTGTCACTATCCTAGTTCATGATCTTTTGACTGGCCTACTGCTTGTATCTCTTCTGGCTTCCTCCTAATCTGTTATCCATGCTACACCCAGAGCAATCTTTTAAAAGCATATATCTGGTCATGTCATCCTATGAACCTTTCAGTGACTTCCTGTTGTTCTTAGGATTAGGAACAAAATCATGGCCTGCCTACAAAATCATATGTGGTCCCTGCTGACCACTGCAGTGAGCTGTAAATCACCTTTCTCTCTGCTTATTACTCTAGCTAATTGAGCTATGTTTCAATTTCTTGACCATTTCTCCCACCACGGGACCTTTGCATATGATGTTCCTTCTTCCTGGAGTAACCCCTGCCCTCATTTATACCATTACCTATTGAACTCATCCTTCAGATCTCAATTAAAGGGTCACTTCCTCTGGAAATTTTTCATTGTTCATCCAATCTAGGACAACTTTTTTTTTATGTGACTGTATATTACTGTTTATTTCCTTTTAAAGCATTTGGTATGGTCTTATTATTTGATTAATGTGTATCAACCCCCAGTAGACTAAACTCTATGTGCGGTCTATAGTCTTCTATCTGTTTTGGCTCATGATTATATCTCCAGCACTGAGAACAGCACCTGACACATAATTACTGCTAACAAGAATTTGTTAGATCATGTAGTTATAGAATGAGTTTTTACCCATGCAAAGTTAACTAGTTTTTGTGGAAACTTGGGTTTCATCAACTGTTTTCATCAGGTGGTTCTCTAACAGATAATGGTATGTTGAAACATCTCAGAGTCTGTGAGTTGAACCTTTGTAGTAATACTTTTATTATATGACAGTGTTGATTGCAAAGTCTTTGTAGTGACCAATTTACATTATGTTCCCGGCATTAACTGCTTCAAAAATTGTCTCTCTTATTAGTCACACTCTTGTTTGGTGGCAAATGGTAAAACGCTAGGTGGATTATCTGCCTGAAGGAATATGAATCCAGACAAGTGTGAAGTTCTGCTTGCTAGTCAAAGCATCCTCATGACTCATTTCTTGTTAGAAGAAGATAGCTTTCCACTCTGCTTTTAAGAAAAGGAGAAACCTTTGTGATGTTTTTTCTTTCATGGTGGCTGGTAACTAAATATTAGTTTCAATTTAAGTATTATTTAAAAACTCTTTACCAGCTTGCAGCTCTTCCAAGATTCTTTAGGAAGAGAAATATTCAAATCCTAGTGTCTGGGCAGAAATCTCTCAATATACATACTCTGAGCTGTTCCATCCACTCTATTTCTTCATTGTTGTCTTCAACATTTGTCGAATTTATAGAGTTTAGATGTTAAGAAGTCAGTACTAAAGCCTTTGGCAGAAGTTGAGATTCAGAACGAGTTTGAAAAAAAAAAGACAGATAAATGCCAATTAAATTAGTCACAATTAGTTATGACTAGTAAACAACTGGAATTTTACAGTTCCATGTTAGAGGGGGAAGTTTCTAATCAGTTAAGAGACCTAGCTGAACAGAGAAGAAATTTGATTGGATGACATGAAGTTGTATCTTTTCATATTTATCAATCAGAATCACTACACATGATCACACAGTTGTGTATCACAGAGGCCCTGCTGTTAAGGCTAGAATACTATAAAAAGATTCTGTTGTGCTTATCAGGTTGGTTTAACATTTATAAAATATTTATATGTGGGCAGATGGCCATCTACAGAGTTTTAAGTCTTGAAACTGAATGCTCTCTCTAGCAAAAATAATCAGGGGTCCCTCACTACAAAAATGTAGTCCATCATCTAGGCTACATCTGACACATGAATAGCAATAATATATATTAGTCTCAGAGACTCAAGAAAAACCCCAATGACCAGGGGTTTTTGTTTGTCTCTAAAACCTTTGCCTCATGTTGTTCCCTAACACACATACCTTCTTTTGATTTTTGGAGTGTATTGTTCTTTCCATATCTAAAAAAAAAAAAAAAAACCGGGAGATTTACAGTTAATACAAGCATGAAAAAAAAGGTAGAAGTAGATGAGATTTAAGTCTGGCTTATTTTCATCTGCAATGGAGAGCTACTTTTGAATTCTCTTCAATGCCCTAAATAACTGGAAAACTGAATGTAAAGAACATATCTTTTGTAGTATAATAGTACATAGTGATTAAGATGTACCCCTATTTTGTAAATTGTGTATTAACTAAAGAAAACCAAACCAAATTTCCAAATTGAAGTGCACTCATAATCATCTATCCTATGTCCAATTTACCTAATGATAATCTAACTGTAGTTTTGCTCCATATCGAAATAAGTTGAAAGATTTGCTGAAATATCATGAAATTGTTATACATTAGTGAAATAATGAGTCCATTTAAGAAAAATTGAGTGCTTGTTATGTGTCAGGCTCCATGATCCTTGTGTAAGGACCTCATAGTCTGTAGCTTCCTTGTCCAATATAGTAGCCAGCAGCCACATGTGGCTCTTGAGCACTTGATAGTCCTAAATAAGATTGGCTGAAAGTATAAAATATAAGATTTCAAAGACTTAATATAAGAAAAAATGTAATTTATCTCAATTTTATTGCTGAATGTTTAAATGTTAATCTTTGGGATATATTGGGTTGAATAAAACATTGTTTCACCTGTTTAATGTAGCTACTTGAAAATTTTAAATTACATATGTAGTTTGCATTAAATTTCTATTAGAAAGTCCTCTAGCGTATAAAAGACAGCAGATATATTGTTTTGTTTTGTTTTTTAGATCTATTGTTTCTATAAAGCAGTAATATATTAATGAACTGGTTTTTGTTTCATTAGAACTTCTTATTGTAAATATTTTTTTTTATGATTAAACATACTTTTTTTATTTTCTGCTTAGAGTTAGAGTCCTCCTTAAGGAATATATAAGTACACAAACTGTCAGTGGCTCTTAATGTATACTCTGCTTCTATTTAAATTCTCATTCCCTTTAATATGTAGCTCTTTTGTTAATAAATGGTTTGTTTCCTAGATGTTTACTGAACTACAGCAGATGAGGCAACAGCTACCAGACATGGAATTTGGCCGCCGAATGGCTGTAGAACGTGAGTTGGAGAAGGTGGATGCAGTGAGATTAATTAATATAGTTTTTGATGAAACTGGACATTTTGTGCTGTATGGAACAATGCTGGGCATTAAAGTTATAAATGTAGAAACAAACCGGTAAGCTTTAATATGATGTATGTTTTTAAAAAACACATTTATGGGGAATCATGGGGACCATTTCCTCCTTCAGGAAAACAATGGGAGTTTTGTTTGTTCCAAGACAAGTGGAATGGTCCCAAATGTCTAAACTTAACCAAATGTTTTGACTGGATTTTTCTGTGGTCTTTCGGTTGTTTATAATCTTATGTAAAAAGTTTCCACTCATGTTTGTAAAAGAAATGGAAAGAAGATATGCATAGTTTCAAGTTGTTTTTTTTTTTAACAAGTTATAGTCTGTCTTTTGCTTATTGACTTAAATTAGCTTGGTCCATGTTAAATGTTGCCAAATATTTTAACCACAGAATTCAGCATTACATCCTGCTAGACATAAAATCAGAAGTTAAAATGCATGAAACCACAATAAGCCTTTTGTACAAACAGTCCATTTGGTCTTAGTACAGAATAGTTACAATCAGATACTATCACTGAATGTAAATAAAAAGAACTGAAAGTATATTTTAAGGAGAAAAAATTTTGTGCTGTACATTCTCACATATAAACAAATTTACATTGTAGATTTTGGCAATACAAAATCTTTGAAGGTTTGCAGATTAAAGTAATAGGGATAGGTTAAAAATGTATGACTGAACGACTGTATTTTTTTAATCTGAAAAATTATAGCCACCTACCAATTTTAAATAACTTTTTTTAGGGGGAGGGTACAGACATACTTAAAAACTTTTTACTAATTATTTTGTACAAAGATAAAGGATAGCTGATTCCCAGCTTTTATCTGTAAAATTATTATAATTGGAGTTAATTCAGGTAATTTTATTGTGTAAAACGTTGTATTTTCTAGGTGCGTGCGGATCTTAGGCAAGCAAGAAAATATTAGAGTGATGCAATTGGCTTTGTTCCAGGGAATAGCCAAAAAACATCGTGCTGCAACTACTATAGAAATGAAAGCTTCTGAAAACCCTGTTCTTCAGAATATTCAAGCTGACCCAACAGTAGTGTGTACATCTTTCAAAAAGAATAGATTTTATATGGTATGTGGAAGTACTAAGAGATAAACCTTAATGTTTCTTCCAGATTGGTTGGAGTTTTATTTTCTTAGCTTGTGCTTTCAACCAAAGAGAATGTTGGCAAGATAGCAGACTTTCTAAACAACCAGAATACCATCTTATAATATTAATATTTTAGAATTTTTAACCATGCTTGATTTTAAGTATTTCTGTACTGTTTTCCATTCTGTTTTGAAAATTTTTCAGCCTGGTTTCTGTAACTATTTGTTGTCTAAGATGATAGGAAGTGGTTATGGTAATAACTGAATCCAAAATAGTTTTGCTATGGAGTTTTTAAAATTTTTCTCTTTTTATTATTTTACAGTTTTTACTCTGGAATGTAATTTATCTCCCCTGAACTTGCACACTTTCTTCTCTAAACACATTTCTTTTTTTTACTTTTTAATTCCATTGTAATGTTGCTACCTTGGAATTGTATATTCCTGAGGAATTTTTTTTTCCTGGAGAATTAAAAATACTTTGCATGTTAACTAAAATTGGGCTCAAAATCAAACTACTATGCTATCTAGGAGTAGCATTGTTCTAATTGTTCAGCCAAGCAAAAAAATCTAAAGTATAGTGACCCAGCCCATTCTTTCGTTCACATGGCAGTCAGAGACTTTCCAAGACCCAAATGTGGTTTCAGCAGGTCCTCAAATAATGTTTGGTTATAACATCGATAAGAAAAAAAGAAACCATTCTGGGCCAGGACCACTGTCAGTGTGCAGTTTGCACATTCTCCCCATGTCTGCATGGGTTTTCTCTGGGTATGCTGGTTTCCTCCCATGTCCCGAAGATGTGCAGTTAGGTTAATTGGCATGTCTGAATTGTCCCAGTCTGAGTGTGGGCGTGTGTGTGAGTACACCCTGTAATGGAATAGCATTCTGTCCAGGGTTAATACCCACCTTAAGCCCTGAGCTGCTGAGATAGGCTCCAGCCACCCTAAACTGGAATAAGTGGATTGGAAAATAATTATCTCATTTGTTTTTATTAATCTTTCTTTTAGAACTTTTTGTTTGTATATGCATAGCTCACATTTATTTCAGTATTTTAATTTCAGTGTTTAATATTAGAACTGTTTTGGGTCTTTATTTATAAGTTTGGTGATGTTTTGTGACCAGAACTAATACCAGAGAAACTTAACTCATTTAAGTCAATTAGCCTATGGTAAAATTGGTTGTTATATATTGTTTTGATTAAAGTCGCAGTTTCCAAGAACCTGTCAGTGACCTCAAGTGAGGACTTAATTTCTTTGCCTAAAATCCTTTAATGACTCCCGAGCTCCCTCCTAGCTTACCTTTCATTTTCAGTTCATTTGCTATACCAACCGTACTGAACTTGATCCCATTTGCCATAGTTGAGTATTCTTTTTTCCCTCTAAGCATTTGCACAGGCTGTTGCTTTTGCCAGCCACACATCTCTCCCCAACTCCTGCTCATACTTAAGGTCTCAGCTTGGAAGCCTTCTCTGACACCACGTCTGAGTTAGGTGTGCTTGCTTGTGCTGGTGTCATTTGATTTTTTTGTTTCTTTGGTTGCTGACACTGTCATTTCTTCTTCAGTGCTGTAACTACAAGCACTATGTTTTCTTTGTTAAATCCACAAAGTTTGGTAGCGTCTGGCCCATTATAGTGTACTCTTTCACTCATGAGAGATTATAAGCAGCTGTGATGCTATTAAGGTTACCAGCATTTGGTAAATGTAGGAAATAGTTTCAACCAAACTTTTAATGTGGAATGGGCACATTCTTTTAAGGTTAGAATTTTGCTTATAAATTTCAAAGTCATAGTTAAAAATATATTAATATTTTTAAGGAAAATAATTTTTCTTGTTCTTTACCTGTAATTGTTTTGAAGGTATAAATTAATCACAAAATAGAATTCTTGATATACACTAAAAACATATTTTTCCATCCACTTTATTAAAAGACTAACAAGTTATGTTTCCTTTTTCTTTCTCCAGAGTTTACTTTTGTTGATTAAACCATGCGTTCCTTATAAACTTTGAAGAACTAGAAAAACAAAAATAAGTCACTCACTGTACATTTTTAAACGGCTAACATTTTCATGAATTATCAGTTTTATTAGATGTACATATTTAAAATGGTATACATTTATATATACATTTCTATTTTTTTAAATTCATATCATTAAGTAAAATTATACAAACTTTGAACTTAAGTAGTTCCATATGTGAGCTAAATCAAGATAATTTTTAAAAATCATATAAATAAATAATACGACATGCCATTCCTTTGGAAACTTTGGAGAATAAGATGTTAAGGTAATAACACCCTAGCTGGTTGTTTCTTTATTTGGAATCTATCCAAGTGGATCAAGGAATGGTATTAGGTAAGACAGGTCCTAGAGCACAAGTTTTACCTTCCTGGAACTCAGGTGGCATCAGGTATAGCTTTCTTGTGAGATAAGAGTTCTCCTTATTGAGAGTAAAATAAAAGGGACAGGCCTTGAGAAGTCCAGAGTTTTAACAACTGAAAGGTTTTTCTCAATTCTTCGTATACCCTAAGGATCCTGAGATTTCTACAACTTCATTCAAAATTTGCATTCTTTCTCCAAAGCCTCAGGGTTTAGGTATATCAGATGGTGCTCTGCAAAAAAAACAAAAGTCAAGATCAAAACTGATTCATCTTTGAATCTTCATCTTACCTAGTAGTACCAGATTCTCCTTATAGTGATAACAATTACTAATATGTATATATTGCCTTTTATATGGTAAGCACTATTCTCTAAGCACTTTACATCCCTTCATTTAATCTTCACAACAGGTACCATTTTGAGGTAATTCTTACTATTCCCATGTATGAATGAGGAAATGGATGAATTTACCTCCTCAAAGTCATATAACTAGTAAATGTTAGAGCTGGAATTCAACCCAGGGATTCTAAATAGTGAAAAGAAAGCAACAGATGGCAGCTTAGGGCATGCTAGAAGGCAGAAGTAGAGAGCTAACTCAACACTACATCTTGTTAAATGTGTACCCCCCAAAATTTCCACCCAAAAGGATATTAAATCCCACTTGAAATTGTACATTTTCATCATATGTATTTTCATATTAGCTAAATATAAAAATAATTTAACTGCCTCACACATCCTATGATAGGAAGTGTTTCCTGAAATATGGATTCTGATGTGAATTCCTGCTTTCCTCAAATACTACATTAGAAATGAAATTTGCTTTAAAACAATCAGAAAGCATTTATTTTTTATAACATTTTTTAACTGTAAATTTTATAATAAGTTTAAAGTATTAAGATGCTATTAAAGAAGTTACTAAACTTGAGAAATGAAATTTTCTTGTTCATAAATTTTAACCAGATAAAAATTTTAATTAATTCACTCACTTTTTATTTTCCTCGAGTTTACCAAACGAGAACCAGAAGATACAAAAAGTGCAGATTCTGACCGAGATGTATTTAATGAAAAACCTTCTAAAGAAGAAGTCATGGCAGCTACTCAGGCTGAAGGACCTAAACGAGTTTCAGATAGTGCCATTATCCACACAAGCATGGGAGACATTCACATCAAACTTTTTCCTGTTGAGTATGTGCTGGTTTTGTTGTCTTAAACACCAGTGTAAATGTAGATATTTGAAGAAACTATGCAACTTGAAATTCTTACTGTTTTGACTTAAGGAATTTCGAAGAATTGAAATGTGTGATAGAGCATCAACCCTAAGATTTCTAATAACTGTTCCACTAGAAAATGGGAAATTTTTATTCATGTATACAGATACTTAAAAGGTTTATAAAATATGAGGACAAAACATCTTGGCTATGAAAGTGCTGAATGTAAACTATAAAGTGATATTCAAATATATATTTCTATTACTATTAACTGCATATCCCAACTATAAGTTTGTGGCTCACTTAATGTAACTGGCTTTCCTCTCAGGAAATTCTTGAGAGGATAATTATTTTTCTTTCTTGACATTTACTAGACATCTATTACCTCTTCCTTGGTACCAGTAGCTATATTTTTAAAACCAAATTCCAATAAAACACATAAGGGCTTCCATTGAAAAAAGCAGAAAAGTATTCTGGACAGTTTAAAAGTTTTGCAAAATGAACATGCAATACCAACTACAATAGAGTATCTCTAGCTAGTCTTGAGGTAAAGGGTGATATCTTTTACAACACTTTTATTTAAAAGTACTTATTTATTTTGGATATGAATGTTTTATCATGCCATACCTTGGTACTGAACAGAGAACTCAGCAGTTCTAGACTCCAGGACTACCTCATTTTAAGTGCTCAGAACCCATGCACCACATGTATTTCATGCAAGATTCTCTTGATTTTCCATTCCCAGCTCTAAAAGCTATTACATATAATGTACCATATTAAATCTTCCTATAAGATTAGTTCTTATTATTTAGAAAACTTCGTACTCAGTGTGTTTGTCATTCAGTTGGTTAAATTTAGGAGATATCATTTCAGTGATTAAGTCCTTGGTCAGGAATGTGTGTACCCTAACATTGTTTTTATTAAGGAAATTACCATTCCCAGGAACTTAACCCTACATATACAGCAAACTATATATATTTTAAGGCACTAAGTTTGTATTTTTTAAACTGTTAAGTAATCTTGAAATCAAAATTATTGAAGTCAAATATAATAAGAAATCTTGATTTAGTAATATACTACTGCTTATATGCCCTTTCAATTCTTCCTTGTCCTCAGATTAGGTTGTGAAAAAAATACTGTCCTTCTGAAATATTCAGAAGATGTCAAAAACACCATTAGGAAGCAGAACTGCAAAGAAATGTCTTCAGATGCTCTGAATAGATCTGATATTTTTAATATATGTTTTACTAGGTGTCCTAAGACAGTGGAAAACTTCTGTGTTCACAGCAGAAATGGTTATTATAATGGACATACATTTCACCGTATAATTAAGGTAAGTTATGCAAATTTTATGATTAAGGAGTAGTATGTTATTGCACAAGAGGTTGAAACCTAAGAATCTTATTCTCTCATGCTTAGTTTACTAGAAAGGAATAGGAAAAATGGACTACGGAAGCCCAAAGAATGGTCATGAATATCAGATCTAGAATCAAGAAAGGGGAATAGTAGCAGTTACCTTTTTAAAAACACTACAGCAATATTTTGTCAACAGCTGAAACAGGGTCAGATCAGTAAAGGGTCATGCTAAGATAAAACCAATAGCCAAAGTAATCTGTTCCTAGTGGCTAACGTTTAGATCTAGAAGATAAGATTTTAAATAATAGAAGAGCCCAGATGCCGCCTAGTCTGTAAGAACCACCATTAATACTTGAAGAGCAGAATGAATTCTGCCTAGGATTTGTTGAGCATCATTCCATTAAGGGGGCAGTGATGTAGTTCTTGGTTACTGACAGGTTAGAAATGGCAAGAGGAAAAATCAAATTTCAGAGTTTTGGAGGAATTAGTGAAATGAAATCCAGAAAATCTGGAGTGTTTAGGG
>NW_006436298.1:4196090-4215671 GCF_000325575.1 Pteropus alecto
GGAAAGAGAGGAGGGCAGGGCAGTTATAGAAGACCTAATATACTACACAGATCCTAAAACTTATTCACACTATTAATTGGTTTTAATTGGATTATTGGGGTAGGTAGTACATGTCTATAAATGAAGACCTTTGCATTTTTGTTTTAATCTTTGAAATTAGGTAGCAGTTGAGCACTGGAAATACATCATCCAAATTAAAGTATAACTTACTAAGAGTTTAATAAAATCTCTTTATATAGTAACTGTTAAAGTTTTGACTGAATACAAAGCACTCTTGGAAACAAGATCTCCAAAGTAGACAGTATAGAAAAGGGCGGTATATTACGTTTTTTTTTTTGTATATTTTTCTGTTAAGGGCTTCATGATTCAGACAGGAGATCCAACTGGTACTGGTATGGGAGGAGAAAGCATATGGGGAGGAGAATTTGAAGATGAATTTCATTCAACATTACGACACGACAGACCATATACACTCAGCATGGCCAATGCTGGATCCAATACTAATGGATCTCAGTTTTTCATAACAGTAGTACCAACGGTAAGTAGAACAGCATTATGTGTAAGCCAAGGTTCAGTGGTTATGATCTAAGAGTGAATTCAGTGGAAGAGAGAGCTTCATTATTCTCTACCGTTATTTATATCTGCCAGGATATAAAAATGAAAACAATTTATGTAAGAAAATATAAAATTACCTAACAATGAGATTTTATTTTGTAAAACAATACATCTGTAATTTAGGACACTTGAGTTTTAGTCAGTTTTGCTACTATTGTTTTGTATAATCCAAAACAAATTATTTCACATCTGTGCCTCTTTCCTCATCTTTAGAATGGGAAAATTAAAGTATATGAATTCCCGATTTTAAGACCTTTTCCCCACATTTTTAAACCTCTGAAATCAGAATGCAACCATTGTGGATTTGACGGAATATGGTAAAAGAATGTCTAACTCTACTGTTATGCAGTTCTACAAAATATTAAAAATTATTTTTTGGAATTAAGTATGAAGCAATGAAGGAAAAATATAACTACTATCTGCCAGGCACATAGTCTCATGTAATATTCACAATACTTCTAGTACCACTATACCCAGTCTTAAATAATAGAAGAGGAAACAAACAGACATGATTAACTTGCCAAAGGTCAGGTAAAGTAGCAGAGCCAGCATCTGAGCACCCATCTCTCTAATCCCAAAGCACTTGCTGCTTAAACTATTCCAGACTGCCTCTTAATTGTACAGGTAGATTCCTGCAGAGAACTTTTAAAGCCTTGGCCATAATTCTTGAAACCATGCAAAGAAACTTACCTGTAGCAAGCATTGTCCAGCTCCTTTTGGTCTTAAAGGTGCAGAAACTTAAAACATTATACTATGCTTTTATGTTTATAAAGCTGGAAATCACTCTGAAAACCTGCTAAGTGAAATTATTGTAAATCCTTTTAATTACATAAAAAAGTAAAGCATAAATTTAAATTCTCTTTAGTTTGCTCACCCAGAGGATGTGATTTAAGAAATCCCAGTTTACCAAGATTTTCCATTTGTCCTCCAACACAGCCTTGGCTTGATAATAAGCATACAGTATTTGGACGAGTGACTAAAGGAATGGAAGTTGTGCAAAGGATCTCCAACGTCAAAGTCAATCCCAAAACAGACAAGCCCTATGAGGATGTCAGCATCATAAATATTACTGTCAAGTAAAATAAGATTTGTTTCATTGTATGTGTAAAAAAAAATACACATAGTAAACAGGATTATTTTACATTAGGAATCTCTTAAGACTTGCTGAACATACAAATCATGTTTCAAGGATGCATTATTTTTATATTTTTCATTAAAAGCCATTTTTTAAAACTGCTTTTTCTTGCAATATTTCTCATCCTTGGGGGGGTGGGTAAAAAATTGAAATGGACTAAACTCAAGCAAATAGCACTTCTTATGTGTAATTTCTCATGAGACTCAAAACCATAGTAATGAGGGTGGTATGTATTTGTTCCTTAGCTTTTTAAAACGTGCCAGATAATCTGCCCTCATGTTTCGTTAGATCCACAAAGGGTACCCAGGATCTGATAGTATATACCATTCCTTTCTTTTACGACGTTTGTATTCCATGCCGAATAGTTTTGTCTTTTGATTATTATTAAGTAGTAAGTAGTTAGTAAAACTTAATAAAGGAAGTCCTTTGGGTTAAAAGAGTTAAATTCCTTAATAATCATCAAATATTTCAAATATAAGAATCAGAATAAATGAATACCCGAGTCTTTAGTTTTTATATAGATTCATTTACTTTTTCACATTCTTTTTCTAATGTAGCTAAATAATTTTTCTGTTCTCAAGTTTACAGTATATCTTTTCTTACTTTACTAAATATACCATCAAAGAATATATAGAGCAAAAAACTTTAATATCTAATAATGGAGGTTAATAGAAATTGGAATTCCACAAACTCTTGTATGATGAAAAAAATCTCAAATTGTACTACTTTAAAATTGTGTCCTTTTAAAAAGTATAACATAAAGTTGGACATAAAATGACTTTTCACTGTGACATTTACCTTTTCTTCCTAATTTTAGGTGTTGAGATTTATCTACCTGGCAATTCATTTATTCCTAAAAGCTTAAAACTAAATTTTTGGTTAATACTGCCACCAAGTGGTGGTGATGCCTCATTCTCCTCAAAATATAATTATTTTGCTTTGAGTAAAAATCATATTTGATTAATGAATTTTTCCATGTCACAAATATAACATAATCTATAAACCTAAACACATAAATTGCCAGATGTCTTTTTTTAAGGATGCTTTCAATTATTAGCAAGATACCATCTGATACTTATTCATTAGTCCTTTTCACTAATTCGTTTAGGGGAAAAGTACAGTTATCGTCTTCCCTGTTACTACTTTTCAAATCGAGAAGTATCTCAATGTTACATAAAATACTTTCTCATCTACAGTCATGCCACCCTGAACCTGCCCGATCTTGTCTGATCTCACAAGCTAAGTAGGTCAAGCCTGGTTAGTACTTGGATGGGAGACCTAGGAATACCAGGTGCTGTTAGTGTTAAAAAAAGTAAGTTTTTCTCTTAGAAATATTCATAGGCTACAGCTAAGTTTTCCAAGCCATTTTCTAAAACGGTTATTTAAAATGCTATTTCTCAAAAGAAACAGGTTAAATTTAAAATTTTTAAAGCAATAGATTTTGTTCAATGCAAAATTTTAGCTCTTTTCAAAACATAATACTTATTTAAATGCGACTTAAATTGCAAATACAGAATGTTATTTCTAAATCTTAAATAAACTACATCTTAAATTTGACATGAGTCCCTACCCAATTTTGTTTTATTGTTTCTCTTAACCACAGCACAAATATGACTTTTTAAATTGGTTACTGGCACTACTACTAGATAGATGGTTCGAGAAACAGAATTTTTAGAATAATGATAGGACTTCTTTAAAATGATTTTAAGATTTTATTGCTGTCTATTCTGACCATATGTGGAATGCAAATAATGGCTTCTGGTAATTATAAAGCACTCCGGAATTACAGACCAGGGCTATACACTTGAAAAACCTGCTTTACATAAATCATACAGTAATATTTAGGGTTTCATTTCACACAGAAATTTAAAGCTAGGTGTTTAAAATGTCTCTCATTCTTAAATTTGACATTTCCCAGAGGGAACGAGTACAATCATTAACATGATTAGTGAAAGAATACAACCACAAATAGTAATAATAAGAGCCTGAGAAAAATATTTCTTTAAAAAAAAAAAATCACACACAAACACTACTATTATACATTATAATCAGGTCTAAGCACAATTTTTAAATTGTGTTTAGTAATGTGCTAAGAATGTGAATTACAAAGTTTAATAAAATTGGTGAAATATACAATATACAAGGAAAACAAGTTTACATGTTCTCAACCTAGTAGAGAAAACAGTTCAAGGGCTCACAGGCAAATATAACACCGTTTTTATTTTTCACAGTTCTTGCAATCAGTCAAATATTAAATAATTTAATCCAAAAGTATATGCACAAATTACACTTGTAACAGCATGACCTTTTACTTGAAAAATAAGGACAATATATTTACTTATTTACACATTGCCCATAACACTGGACCTTTTTTTTAAATGCTTTGTTTTCTGAAAGTTGTTTTTAAACAAAAATACATTTGAAGAGACTAATAACTCCACCTAAAAGTCACATCTTGTCATCACACATCAATGTCCTGATAGTAGTTTCCAACTAAGATTTAGGATTCAACCTCATCCTAAAAATAGAAAAAGTATTTTTAAAAAACCATAAAATCCAATCTAGTATGTTTAAATATAATAAGTTGTACTGCCATAATAAGGGAGTATCCTTAAAAAAATGAAAAACAGTAAAGAGCACAAAATTTTTAAACTTTTACCCTCAATAATGCATAATTTAATGTAATGTAAACTTTTTGAACGTTTCTTCTTTTCCTTCCTTAGACATGTTCTTTTAAATAACTTTTCAAGGTCTTGTCATGAAGAGCCTTGATCATGTTTGGTCAAGATAAATGCACTTAGTTTAGGAAAACATTTTAAAGTAATTGATGTAATAATCTTTCCCCACTGTTTAAACGTCTCTTAAGGGTGAAGGTGATTTTCTACTTAGATCTCTTATGTAAAGCCAACCCTGGTTCTGTATATAACTTAATACATTTCACGTATAGTCATGTCACTACAGATGCAATATTATTTTTAAAAGAAACACTACCAAGTACTTTAAATATGTTGAAAAAATAGACCAATTTAAAGCTCTGACCTAGGAAATAATACAACCAGGGTCAGCTCTGGAAATGGGTCTTTCATAAGTGAAGATCAACTAGAACATAACTGACTTCACAGTTTTATTAATTGTTCTTCAGTTTAGTACAAATCTGACAATCAGGCCTAGTTAGATAACATTTCATTCTGACTCACTGGGTTTTATACAAAATGCTTTAGGAGTAAGTTTTAATAAAACGCTTTATAAAGTTAATTATCTATAGCTTATAGTCTTAGCATTAAAGGTGTTCTGTTATACCTAAAGATAAAAGTAATTCTATTATCCAAAGATGCAATTTGTGGATTCTGTTTCATTAAATCACTGTCGTTTTACTACTAATTACTGCCAAAATTCAGTGAAAAGGCAAGTTAAAAAAGAAGCTATGCTTCACTTACTTGACACAGAGGTTCCATTAGGCACTCAGTTGGCTATAAGAAGAAACCTTCACCTACCCTTTCTCTGTAACTACTTCTCAATATATGTGTCAAAATAATCTGAAAAACTTAAATAACCAATGTATATTTTTAAAAAATGTATACGCAAAACCCTATTTAATCCAATTTAATCTGTTCAATCAGAATTTAAATTTCACTACAGAATAATTTTTTAAAAAGCAATATTGTACCGAATTCCCAGTCCAAGATTCCTTTTATATACTTATCCTAAATTAACTATCTTTGAGATGTAGAATGTCTTAGAACATATGTGCAAAATAACTCTTAACCACAAAACTTTAAACAACTGTTGCATTTAAAATCAAGCAACATCCAATACTCCAGCAGCCACAAGTTGCCGTGAGAGCCAGTCCAACCCTTCATATAGTCCCATACCACTTCGAGCATCACAGCCCTGGATGAACCAGCTACGACCACAGCACAGTTTATGAAGACTGAGAAGTTCAGTGATCTCTTCTACTGACACAGCTCCAGCAACATCCTGAAAGATACGTTTTTAAACCAGTCCATCAACATCATTTTCCTAATTTACTGTTTGTATAGAATTCTGTTAGTACCATTCTAACGGAAGCCTAAGCTAAAGTTAAAACCTAGATTCACTTTCAGTAATTATTCTGAGATTAATAAAAATAGAAAAAATTCGAGTTTTGGTTAAATTGCTTACTTATTTAAAACATATATAGCTTGTAACATATATAGCTTACAATAAAATCAATAAAAGCCATGCAGCTTGAATGATACTGCCTGAGTCATTATAAGGTATCAATTTAAAAGAAAAACTAACACATATATATCATAAAAAATGGCTTATATAATGAAGTTTATTAAACTCTTATTCCAAATACCCCTACTTCCCAGAAGCAATCACCAGTAATAATATCTCATACTTTTCCAGAAAATTTCTTGGAGATAAATATCTTTCCATTATCAGAACAGATTTTCCACATTATTTGTAACATCTGAATTGTATTCCACTGTGTAAGTGCACGATAATTTCTTCACTAGGCCTATGCTGAAGATTTAGATTGAAGTTGTGGGCTTGAAGTTGTGGGCTTATGTGCTATTATTACATATATATATATATATGTGTGTGTATATGTACATATACACACATACATACGTATATATACATATACACACATACATACATAAACACACGTGTGTGTATATGTATTTTTTCCTTTTTTTTTTAAAGATATATACATCTGCAAAAGTATCTGCAGAATAACTTTAGGATATTAGTCTGCAGGATATATTACTAGAGGTAGAATTGCAAGGTAAAAGGGTATATGCATCTAAAACATGGACAGGTCTATGGCCATGCCACCCTGAATGTGCCCGATCCCACCTGATCTCAGAAGCTAAACAGGGTCGGGCCTGGTTAGTACTTGGATGGGAGACCACCTCGGAATACCAGGTGCTGTAGGCTTAAACAAATAAACAAATAAAAAAAACTTGGACAAGTTATTGCCATATTGCTCTCTAAGAAAATGTCTCAGTTTGATAACCACTCCAACAGTGTATGTGAGCCAGAGGGTTATCAAAGATTTTTGTCTTAAACAATATGATAGTTGGCAAATGATCTTTCACTTTGTCTATCTGCATGTCTTCAATCCTAAGTACAGTGAAGTGTATTCACTTGTTTTTTAATTAAGGGGGAAATCTTTTGTTCCTCATCCTATTCTTCCTCCTTATGACATCTATTGCACTAAAATATTCTCATCCTCCTAGAAACTTAGGCTCAAGATCTAGGGATCTTCCACTACTCCCTGTCTTTCATCCTCCCCATACGGTCACCAAATTGCTACAATTCTACCTTCATAAAATGTCTTCAATCTGCTTCCACCTATCTATTCCTCTAGTTTAGGATCTTGTTAACTCTCTCACTTAAATTACTGCAGCAATTTCCTTCATCTCCATCTCCAGTCCCTCCCCTGTACGCGATTAATTCTATATCCTAGCCCAGGATTAGTCTTAAAACTTTGACATGATCTTATCACCAACTAGTCCAAAAACCTTTGGATGGTTCTCCTTTGCTCACAGAATAAAACCTAAATTTCTCAGTCTGGCCCTGTCAGGCCTTTACAATATGGCCTTATCTGTTATTCTAGATTTTCTTCATCTTCTACCTGCCCCTCATATAAAGATCTGCTTGATACTCCCTAAAAATACCCATGCTTTTATTTTCTCTGCCTGCAATGTTTTTTCCTTCACATACTGACTCAAAGACTTATCCATAATTTCAACTGAAATCCTATTTTTTAAAAATCTTAAAAATGTCACCTTGAGAACTAATTTCCTATAATACTTTGTTAATATTACTGAAGTTACTTACCAATTTTATTTGCATTAGAATATCATATATAATCACTTACATGTTCGTATACATACATGGGACTTTCTGGTGAGCATCAACTACTTTATTTCCTTTTGTATACTCCAAGGTACCAAAGCACAGCACTTACTACATAAATTGCACTCCAAATACACAGCAAAAACGTTATAAATATCTACTAATTATTTCTCTTTTGAAATCTTTCCAGCTACCTTATGATATGGAATGCACAAAACTACTAAAATAAATGTTCTTAAATACAAATACCTGTTTGTTAGCAAAAATCAGGAGCAAAGCATCTCGGAGTTCTTTTTCCGTTAACAATTTTGCAAGTTCACTGTGTGCTTCACTAATTCTGTCTCTATGACTGCTATCAACAACAAATACAACAGCTACCCAAAAAAAAAAACATTCAATTAGTCACTGCTTAAGTTTCAGTAAATAGACCAAATATTTTAAGGCTCTCATTATTATATTATGGGTAGTTAGTCTACTACCACTATTTTCACAGAAAGGCTGCCTATTATTAAAGAAGCACCTAGCAATAATTAATGGTATGATCTCAAGTAGTTAACATAACTTTTCAGCTTTCATTTCCCCATCTATAACAGGATTTGTAACACATGCTTTACCAAACAAACACAAGTTGCTGTGTATGTCAATATTTTCTCTTATTGAATGAAAATGTACCTCTCATGATCTACCTACTGATGCTACTTATTCTTTGATTATTAATTCTTTTACCAAAAGATAGTCCTTTAAAAATAAATAAATCACCATCTTCATCTTCCCAAAGATTCTCTTTAGGTACGTAGCACAGCACTTTCCACATAGATTGTACTCAAAATACACAGCAGAAACTTCATAATTATCTATTGAATTGATAATCTTTTGAAATCTTTCCAGCTTCTTTATGGTAGCTAAACATCCCCAGGCTTTCAACCATTCCTCATGATCAAAATTTCATTTTTTCCCCCATTAACCACTGGTTAAACTCAATATCAAAATCCCAAAATAAAAATAATTAGTCTCTTTTCTAGGTGGAAAGGAGGATGACAGGTGGCATAAATGTAAGCTTCATGTTGGGATACAGAAAAAAGTGTAGAATGGGGCCCAAATGTTAATACTAGGTTAAATATATGCAATATAACACACTTTGGTCAAAAGCAAACCACTGTAGGTTGTCCCACAGATAACTGAGTGGAAACAGAGCTATTGAGATATAATACGATAAATGTTCAATTGAGCAGCAGAACCATACATCACAAATTATATTATACTCCACAATATTGCCAGCAATTACTCATATGAACATTAATTATATACTTTAACTGTTAAGAGCAGCAAGAGATAAGTACTGTTAATTGCCCACATATCTAAGTATTGTTTTTATGTTACAATTATGGCTCTTCATGAAATAAATCAAAGTACATATCCCAGTTTTTCCACTTTCATTTTTTTAATAATGTGGGTCTGGCTACCAATATTTAAAGGTCAAGTCAGTATTTAATCAATGCTTAAATATCAGCTTTACTAAAATCAATATACTGAAAACCGGCATCCTAAAAATCTGAAAAATTAAGATGTCATTTTTCCCACTTACCTTGGGTATTGAGGTAATAATGTTTCCACAATGGTCTTAATTTGTGTTTTCCACCAACATCCCAAATAGTGAACTTTAGATTTTTATATTCTACGGTTTCCACATTAAAACCTATTTTAAAAAAAAAAAATTACTTTAATAACTGAGCTTATCATATTTATAGTGAGTGATATGCCAAACACAAGTCAAGCTCCTGTTTATAACTATGACTTACAAATTATCTTCATACAGCAAATATCTACTGCTGCCTAACCAACACCCCTCCTAATAAACCTACATAAAGAATGTATATCTTTATCAGCTGTCAGCCCTCTGGAGCTCTAGTAGTGTCTTTAGGACCCTGAAACCCAGGTACCTGCCAACTCTGCATACTCCCACCCCCTCACTCCTAACGCTCAGCCAGGGTCATTAGTCCTTTATTCCTTTCAACTGTCCCACCAATACTCTGTTCCTTCTTTCTATACTACCATCCACATTTCATTCCAACAGCTCTGAATCTTGCATTTTTCCTCTGAACTGCCGGTGTCTTAGAGACAGAAAAAAAGTCCATCTCCATGCCAGAGTGGCATAAAATAAAACCCCAAGAAGTCATCTATAAGCTAAGGTTTGCCTATAAAATGTCCATTAAGGTAAAAAGCAATACTCATACTTACCAATTGTTGGAATAGGCTGCATAAACTCATCCTGTTTTAACTTAAACAAAATAGTGGTTTTCCCGGCTCCATCTAATCCTAATGTAACAACTCGAATTTCCATTTTTGGTCCAATGTGAACTCTATTGTCCTATAATTTTAAAAAAATGTTTAATCTTTTAATTTTGACATGGAGTTAAAAGCATTAGGATTTATACTTTTATTTATAAAATCTTTGTTAATTACTGCTTTCTCTCCTACTTATTCCTCAACCCACTGAAATGAGTTGTATTCCCTAAAATACTCTGAATCTGATCTCATAGAGAAGAATCACTCCTTATTGTGAAATCCCTTAGTAAAACCAACTACTTTGTTTTTGTATAAATTTAAAAAAAAAAAAGGCACTTAATTTCCCCAGATTTTTTAGCTTAATTGAATCTTCTTTAAGGTTTTTATGCTGTGCTAAATATATTATTAATTAAAAATGAAAATTGCTGCTCACTTCCCAGAAACATCCAGTTAATTTCATGTATATCTCTCTACTTTCCTATGCACACACTGGTTAATATACAAACAAGACAAATACACTTCTAAAAATTTAATAAAAAACCATACACTGCAACTAACTTTTATACTCAACAGTATATTATGGAATCCTTTTCATTTCAAAACATAAAGACAGACCTTTTTCTTTCAACTGCTTCATTATATTCTATGAACCACAATTTAACCAATTCTCAACTGACAGATGGTAGGTCATCTCTGAATTTTTTATATTATAAACAATGAACATACTCGCAATAAACATACTTGTACATATTACTAACTGCATGACTTCTCTGCTTCACTTTCCTCATCTATAACATGAGGATAAAAATAGTACCAAACTTATACAATTTTTGCAAGAACCAGTTTTTAAAAATTCACATATAAGTGCCCACAACAGCTCCTGGCATATGATAAGTGCTATATAAGTGTCAGCAATTATCATTTTGCCTCCTCATATGAGCACTCTTTTCTTGGCTTTTATGATTCAAAATTTTCCTGGTTTTCATCCTACCTTTTTTTGGATGCTCCCTCTCATTTTCCTTTTATCTACCTCTTAAATGTTGGTATTCTTGAGAATCTGTATGAGGCCAGCTTCTCATTCTACATGTTCTCATTTACTCCATGTACTTCACTTACTATCCTTATGATGATGGCTCAAAATCCACACTTTAGTATAGTCCTAAGCCTCGGAAATAAAAAGTATATATGGACCAGAATACCTTTGTGAGAACTCGAGAGACCAGCTGAGAAGCTAAAGCACCCGGGCCAACATAAAAGCAAGAAGGGATTCCAACAAAAGGGGTAGGAAAATTCACAGATTTCTGCATACGCATCTATGTCCCTACCCCGACCTGGCAATAACGGAGCAACCAGGAGGGAAAATCCCATACAAGCTTCCTTCTTTGGGGCAGAAACAGAAGAATGGACTGAGTGTCCAAAGTTCTGACTCATCTGGGGGTTGCCCTAGAGACTGGTTTCTGTCTCACCTGACTTGGACCTCTTAGGGACCAGTGGCATATTTGAAAACCACTTGAAACACAGGCAAGAACATGCCATGTTGGAGCTGTAGTTGCACAGGGAGACACCATGGGGAGCAAGAGATTACTAGACTCTGAGAAAATATAGGGGCAAAGTGCTTAGAGAATTTAAGATAAGTAAAAGCACACGCACAAGCCCAGAGAAGATATAACCCCAGAAAAGGTGCGAAAAGTCCCAGAATCTCTAGCTGGACTGATCGGTGAAGGTCTTCCCAGGCTCGAAGCCAGTTCATAAAGATTAGGAGATGTAGATGTTTTTTCAAATGCCCAAATCTCAATAAAATATCATGAGGCATACAAAGAAACAGAAAACATGACCCAATTGAAGGAACAAAAAAATTCTAAAAACTGACTTTGAAAAAAATTCAGATCTATGAGCTGCCATACAGAGAATTTAAAATACCTATCATAGAAATGCTCAATAAGCTAAAAGAAACAGAGACAAGTAACTAAATCAGGAAAGCAAAGAATGCACAAAATGAGCATATCAACAAAGAAACTCCAAAAAAGAACTAAAATTCTGGAGCTAAAAATATAACAACTGCATTGAAAAAGTTCACTAAAGAGTTTGAACAGTAGGCTTCACGAGGCAGAAGAAAGAATCAGCAAACCTGAATGCAAGTCATTTGAACTCACCAAGTTAGAGGAGAAAAAAGAACTGAGTGAAGAAAAGTAGAAAACTAAAGTGATTTATGGGACATTAGCAAGAAGACCAATATATGCATTGTGAGAGTACCAGAAGAATAAAAAGAAAGAAAGGGGCAGAGAGAGCTTACTTGAAGAAATAATGGCTGAAAACTTCCCAATCTGAGGATAGAAATGGACATAAAAATTCTAACTCAATGCATTCCAACTAGGATAAACCCGGAGATCCACAATGAGATACACTATAATCAAACTGTTAAAAGTCAAAGACAAAGAATCTTAAAAGCAACAAGACAAAAGTGACTCATTGCATACAAGGGAAATTCCATAACATAATCAGCCAATTTCTCAGCAGAAACTCTGGAGGCCAGAAAGGTGTAGGAGGACATATTCAATAATGGCTGAAAGAAAAAGAAAAAAAAAACTGTCAACCAAGAATGCTACATATAAGTGTCCTTCAAAAATGAAGGAAAAAATGACTTTCCCAGAAGAACAAAAGCTGAGGGAGTCATTACCATTTGACCCCTGCTCTATAAGAAATGCTGAAGAGGTCCTTCAAGTTCAAACAAAAAGAACACAAAGCATTATGAAATAATAAAGTGGTAAAGGTAAATACATGAAAAAATAGTAACCTGTACTATTGTAATTTTGGTTCATTAATTTTTATAGAATTGAAATAACAAAAATATTTTTTAAACTATTAAGGCTCTGTTAATAGGTATCCAATATATAAAGATGTAATTTGTGACATGAATAACAAAGTGTAGGGGGTAAAGTAAGGTTTTTAGTATGCAATTGCAGTTAGTACAAAATAGAATGTTATAACTAAGATATTTTATGTAATTATAATAGTAAACACAAAAAAAATCCATAGAATATACATAAAAAGAAATTAGAAGGGAATCAAACCATGTCACTACAAAATAAAACACAAAAGAAAGCAGTAAGAGGGGAAAGAAGAGACCAAAAAAGCTATAAGATATACAGAAAACAATTTACAAAATGGCAACAGTAAGTCCTTACCTATTAATAATTACTTTAAATAAAAATAGATTTAACTCCCCAAACAAAAAACAAAGTTTGACTAACTGGATTTTAAAAAAAATAGATCCAACAATATGCTGTCTACAAGATACTTACTTTATATCTAATGACACACATAGGCTCAAAGAGAAAGGATGGAAAAAGATATACATGCAAATCATACCCAAAAGAGAGCAGGGGTGGTGATCTTAACATTAAACAAAATAGACTTTAAGTTAGAAACCACTATAAGAGACAAAGAAGGTCATTATATAATGAGAAAAGGGTAACTTTATAAAGATATAACAATTATAAATAATTAGATTATAAATATATGGATTAATGCCCTAAACACAAGACCTAAAACTAAAACTCCTAAAAGAAAATACAGGGGAAAGCTTCATGACATTAGATTTGGCAATGACTTCCTGGATATGACACTAAGAGTACACTCAGCAAAAGCAAAAACAGACAAATGAGACAGTAACAATCTTAAAAAATTTTGTGAATCAAAGGACAGTCAAAAAAAAGCAACCTAGGTTTTGGGAAAAAATATTTGCGAATCAGAAGAAAATATTTACAAATCATTTATCTGATAATGTATTTACATTCAGAATATGTAAAGAACTACAATTCGACAACAAAAAGTCAACTCAAAAAATGGGCAAAGGACTTACATTAAATTTCTCCAAAGAAGATATAAGATAGTCAGAAAACATATGAAAAGATGCTCAACATCACTAATCATCAGAGAAATGCAAACCAAACCACAATGAGATATCACCACACACCAATTAGGATGGCTACTATCAAAAAAACAAAAATAAAAGCCACACACACACAAAAATTAGTGTTAGTAAAAATGTAGAAAAACTCAAACTCTGGTGCACTGCTGGTGGGATTATAATACAATGCAACCACTATGGAAAACAGTATGGCATTTCCTCAGAATATTAAAAATAGAACTAACATATGATCCAGCAATCCTACTTCTGGATATATATCCAAAGAATTGAAAGCAAGGTCTCAAAGAAATAATTGCAGACCCATATTCATAGCAGCACTATTCACAATAGCCAAGAGGTAGAAGTAACCCTAATGTCCTTTGATGGATGAATGGATGAACAAAATGTGCTACATACAATGTAATATTATTTAGCCTTAAAATGGAAGGAAATTCTGTCTCAACATAGATGACAAAAATGCTATGACATACATGAACTTTTGAGGACATTATGCTAAATGAAATAAGCCAGTTACAAAAAGACAAATAGTGTATGATTCCATTTACATGATATTTAGAGTTGTCAAAATCCAAGAAACAGAAAGTAGAATGGTGGTTACCAGGAGCTGGTAAGGTGGGGGAAATGAAAGTTACTGTTTATAAGACATAGCGTTTCAGTTTTCAAGAGGAAACATTTCTGGAGATCTGTTTTGCACAATGTGAATATACTTAACAATACTGAACAGTACATTTAAAATGGTTAAGATGATAAATTTTATATTATGTGGTTTTTGCCACAATAAAAAAAAATGTAATATATCCTCACAATAAAGTATCTTGAAGCTGAAAAGAGGAACAGAAAATGTCAGTGTATACTGCTATAGAGATGGTGTATTGTCCAGGATATATACTTAAGTGAAAAGGGCAAAGTATAGAAGTACGTAAGGTATTCTACCATTAAATATAGGGAATGTTCAGATATATATATAGAAATATTTCTCCATTTTTTTAAATGATGACTAAAACTACGAAAAATTATAAATGGTTTTCTATGGGGAAGGGAGGCAAGGGTACAAGGGTCAGAGATAGAAGCTAGACTGCTCTGAATGAACCTTGTTTTGTAGATTTAACTCTGGATCAAGTAAATATTTCACATAACTATAAAACAACATTAAATTTAAAATAATACAGTCCCTAAAAATAGAAAGCAAAATGGAATGCACAAACCTTTTTAACTGAGGAGGAATCCACTTTAAAAGAAACTAAAATACATCCATGCTTCGTCTGGATTCTGTCTCAAAAAAAGCAACTTAAAATTTTTTTAACGATCTGAGAAATCTGAATACTAACTGGATAATGGATAGTATTAGAGATTTATTATTAAAATTTTTAGGTGTGATAGCAGTATTTTGTTATGTTTTTAAAGAGTCCTTACCTTATAGGAATATATTGAAAAATATTTCATAGATGAAATACGATATGATTTGGGATTTATTTCAAAATAACCTAGGAGACTGCGGATAGAAAGGGAAGTAGGAAAAGGGGAGATGAAATTAAAAGTTTTTAATTGTCAAAGTGGGTGCTGGGTACAGGAAGATTCTTTATATCTCTTTGTATTTTCCACTAATAAATTTTTTTTAAGTCCTATGATTCATTAATTTCTTGGTTGTCTTTCAAGCTGATTATCATGGAATATAAATAATTATCATTTGTCAAAAAACAAACCTAAAAATGAAGTACAGGACATTACCTTTGTAAAAGTCACAGGGATGCTGGCATCCAACTGAATGTGATCTGCAACCTCTGTAAACTGCTGCTGCTGTTTTTGCAATGTTTCCAGTAACCTTGTAATTTCTTGTTTTGCCAAAACGACTCTACAGTCATCCTAAAAAAGAAAATATTTCTTATAAACATGTTAAAGAAATAAAGAAAGGAGCTATCATCAAAACTCAAAAAAAAGCTCATTTAACATTACAGTATTCAAAGTTAACTTAAATGTAAATTTGATTAGGATAATAATAAGGCATTAATAAATAATTTAAGAACTTATCAACAAAAGAATGAAGAAATAAAGTGCGATACATTCACAAATGCAACACTATATACCACTCTATGAGAATGGGCCACAATTACATGTGATGACATGAATTTTACAAAAATAATATAGAGTATGAAAGAAGAAATAACATGATGTGTCATACTGTATGATTCCATTTATATTAATAGGCAAAAAATAAGGTATGCATTAGAAATCAGGATCGTTTACCTTTAGAGGAAAAAGCAAGTAGTCACTAGAAAGATGTCTGAGGGGTTGCTGGAATGCTAGTAATGTTCTGTTACTTGATCTGGGTGCTGGCTGGTTATACAGTAATATCCTGTCTGAAAATTCAGCCAACTGAACAGTTCTGAACACATTTCTGTATGTATATTGTACTCCTATAAAATGTTTTTCAAATAATTTAAAATATACCTATATTGGTTTAAAAAAAAAAAAAAAAAGACTACAGGTCAAACTGACAAGCCTCCCTCTCACTCTAAAGCTCCAGGTCCTTTCCTCAAAGTCGAGTCCTTTCCAGTTTCTTAAATATTATTCCAGGTATTCCATACATACGCCAATATTGTCTTCATAAGACATATCTCCCAACGATGAGAGCAGTGGTGTCGATTTTTGCTCACTGTTGCATGTTCATATTAGGTGATAGCAATTCCATTGTTCCAGTTGCTTGGAATAAAAACCTTAAAGTTACTCACTCTTATCTTTTCCTCCCTAATGCCCCGCATTCAACCTGTCAACAAATTGTATCTTATATCCAGAATCTGGGCACCTCTAACCCTCACTATCCAAGCCACTATTATCTTTCATTTGGAATGCTACAACAACTCCCTAAGCTCTGAACCCCTTCCTTCTATCTTTGCCCTCCTTCAAACTATTTTTAATACATCAGTAGAGTGATCCTTTTAAAAAGTACAATCAAGTCACTCTTGTGCTCAAAACTCTACAACGGTTTCCCCACTTCAATCAGTAAAAGTTGACGTCCTTCCAATGGCCCACATATATAATCCCTAACCCCTCTGATTTCAGCTTCTATTGCCCTCCTTCTCTTACTCTATTCCATCCACAGTGGCCTCTTGCTATTCCTCAAACACGCCAGGAATGCTGCCTAGGGTTTTTGCTCTAACCAATTCCTCGGCTGGACTGTTCTTCCTCCCAAAAGTGCTTAAACTAATTCTTTCAACTTCCTCTTTGAGTCTTTGTTCAAATCTCACCTTCTCTTTCTAATGCTTACCCTGACTATTTAATAATGCAATCTGCTGTACCTCCATACTTTTTCATATACTATATAATTTACATTTTTAGATATGGTTACAGTTTATTGTCTGTCTTCTTGTAGAATGTTAACTCTACAAGATTATGACTTTTTGCTTGCTTTGTTTACTGATATATCCCATGTACCTAGAATGTACATGACATATAGTAAGCAGTCGACACGTTTGCTAAATGAATAAACAAATCCTCACCATTCAGCATCATGCCTTGAACTTAGAGGGGAGGGATGATTAAATTTTATTCTCAAAATTGATAATAAAATGTGCGATGTGCAATCCATTCCTCTGTTCAATTATCTCTGGCAGGAAGTTTTAAGAATATTTGTAGTGGTTAGGGTTCTGTAGCCAAAAATCAGAATGAAACTAATAGGTCTATATGAAGAATAAATCAAAGACCCTAATTTCATTAGCATTAACATAGTGAGATAATACCACATCATTAACAATTACCAGCCACTTTGACACAATGCTTCGGAAACTCTAAAATACTTCTAAATAGTTCAGTAACTACAAATGTACTTTTTAATAAAATACATGTTAAAATTTGACCTTGAAGTTTGCAAGTAAATATGATTTAGGACATGATCCATTTTGATTTTGTTGTGTGGCTTGATTACCCACTAAACAAGTATTTATTAAGCTCTTTCTATCCAGATACGAAGAATTTCAACATATAAAGATATACAAGATGCAGCCTGTCAAGAGCTAGGACAAATACGTATACTGTATCATTCAGGTTCAAGTCAGGAGACAAACACCACATCAGTCATATGAACAGAAAGAACTTAATATGAAGCACTGTTAACAAGGTGTGGTTATAGCTACTACCCTTTGGGCTGGGGAACGAAAGGGGAGATGCTAGAATTATTAAAACTTAGAAACTTACAGGAGGGGACCCACAGAGCTCAAACTCAGATATCTGAGGAAAATTATCTCATATAAGGAGTGACTTTCACAGGAACACCAAGCAAATGGGAACCCACAGGAAACTACCTCCACCCTCTAGTCTTTCTCTAGTGTCCCTTATTGGCTAAACTAACATGGGCCAACTGGCAAAGCAGATATGTGATTTGTAGAGTTTGTCCCAGCATCACAAAGCAAAATACAGAAGAATAGGATTGGAGCTCAAAGACAACTTAAGAAATGGCAAACACATCATTATAATTCAATGTAATAAGGATTAAACAGTTCAAGAGTGATATGGTTATGGCCTGGCCACATTCATATAATTCCAATCAGATTATCTGCTTTTAAAGAAAAAACTCTCAAAGTTTAGCTCTACAATGATTTGAAATCAACACAATTATTAGCAATATGTCAGTAAAGATCAACTGCAGCTTATTGTGAATTCCTAGGGCAATAATTAGCCTTAGATAGCCCATTCATGAATGCAAATCCAAAATAGAAATGATTGACATTTTGTTAAAAGAACCGTAATTCTAATTTATTTAAAACGTACATCATCTGCAAACTGGGTGACAAATTGCTTATGATACCTCAACCATGAAAAAAACAAAAGTTTGCTGTGACGTCAAAGAACCATTGAATTAGAGCAGCGATAGGTAGTACCTGCTAGGGAGGTACCCCTCTCTCCTCCACTCCCCCCCCAAAAAAGAACAAAGAAGGAGCTTCAAAGAATCACAAACATGTGGGCTAGACTATCAGGAAAGGGAGATAGATGTAAGCCCACCAAAGAATGTACATACTTGGCAGAGAAAATGGCTTAGCATGACTGAAGAATGACAAGAAGTTAGATCGGTTCTAGAACCCATGGTTTTATGGTGGGAAGAGCACATGAAAGAGGACACTGATATGGTTGGTGAAACAATTCAAGGTTAGAGACCGTGTCGTAAGCATGTGGTAACATATAATAATATAAAAAAAATTTATTAAAGTAATAAACTAAACTAGTGTATACCTCAGGTAATTATCTACTTAACCTTACAAATCCTTTTTTAACTATGTCCTTCCTGTGTTTAAACTACTTACCTGTTGTAAAGTCTTTTCACAATGAAGACAGGCTGTTGAAACCTGTGACAACAAAATTGTCATATCTTCTTGTTGCTGCCTGAGCCAAATCAATTTTTCTCGAACATGAGCATCAACAACACTTAGAGCCATTTCTTCTTGACGACACAGAGTTTCATGTAGATCAGAAAAGTAAGCTCGGACACATGACCGGGCATTCTCTGCAGTACCTGGTACCTAAGGAAAAAAAAATAAGCTTTAAACAACTGTAACCATAACTAAGATTGTATATGTGAAATAATGAAAATTTAAATGCCATTTATATCCTTAAAAAATTCTAAGATTTATACATCCATGCTAGATCTTTCCCCTTAATCATAGCCTTTGGATATCTAACTGTTTAAATGACATCTCAAGCAAAATGGAATACCTCATCTCCAGTCTCTCCCACCCCCAACCTAGTTTCCTCCATCTCAATAAATGGCAACTCA
>NW_006436298.1:4216075-4223085 GCF_000325575.1 Pteropus alecto
ACACTGATATGGTTGGTGAAACAATTCAAGGTTAGAGACCGTGTCGTAAGCATGTGGTAACATATAATAATATAAAAAAAATTTATTAAAGTAATAAACTAAACTAGTGTATACCTCAGGTAATTATCTACTTAACCTTACAAATCCTTTTTTAACTATGTCCTTCCTGTGTTTAAACTACTTACCTGTTGTAAAGTCTTTTCACAATGAAGACAGGCTGTTGAAACCTGTGACAACAAAATTGTCATATCTTCTTGTTGCTGCCTGAGCCAAATCAATTTTTCTCGAACATGAGCATCAACAACACTTAGAGCCATTTCTTCTTGACGACACAGAGTTTCATGTAGATCAGAAAAGTAAGCTCGGACACATGACCGGGCATTCTCTGCAGTACCTGGTACCTAAGGAAAAAAAAATAAGCTTTAAACAACTGTAACCATAACTAAGATTGTATATGTGAAATAATGAAAATTTAAATGCCATTTATATCCTTAAAAAATTCTAAGATTTATACATCCATGCTAGATCTTTCCCCTTAATCATAGCCTTTGGATATCTAACTGTTTAAATGACATCTCAAGCAAAATGGAATACCTCATCTCCAGTCTCTCCCACCCCCAACCTAGTTTCCTCCATCTCAATAAATGGCAACTCCATCCTCCGGGTTGTTCAAGATAAAAACACTGGAATCATCTTCAACACTTTTCTTCCATATCTCAAAACTCATCCTTCAGCAAATTCCGCAGACTTCAGAATATATCCAGAACCTAATCATGCCTCAACACTTCCACCTCTATCAACCTGATCCAAGCCATTATCATTTCTCATCTGATTATTATAATAGTTTTCTAATTAGCCTCACTAGATCTACTACGCCCCCTACAATGTATTCTCCACCCAGCAGCCAGACTGATCCTTTTAAAATAAGACAGAAAGATAATTATTTTGCTCAACTCTTCCGTTGTTTCCCATTCCACTCAGCGTAAATGCCAAAGTCCTTTATAAGGGGTGTTCAAGGACAGACTCACTGAGAAAGCGACATCTGAGCAAACACCTGAAGGAGGTTAAGACCGGGAACCACATGAATATCTTGAGGAAGAGCATTCCTGGCAGAAAGAAGAGCAAGTGCCTATAAGACCCTTTCAGACTTCAACTCTTGCTATACTCCTCCCTCAGTCATTCTACTCTAGCTCACTTAGCCTTCTCACAGATTCTTAAGCACACCAGGCACACTCCAACTTCAGGCCTGTTTGCACATGCTTTTCTCTCTGCCTGAAATGCTCTCCCCAAAATATTTGCACGATTCTCTTTCTTAGCTCTTTTAGGTCTAATCTGTCCTCGAATATCCCACATAAATGTGCACTCCACCCTTCCCCTTGTTTTTCTCCAAAGCGCCTTACATACTGCTGCCATAAGCAGTTTATTTATTGTCTCTCCCCTCACAGTAGAATGTAAACTCTGCAAAAACAGAGCTTTTGACTTGTATAGTGGTGTCTCCTCAGCCAGAACAGTGTTAAGCAGTTGGTATGTGTTCGATAATATTTCCTGAGGGAATGTATAATATTTCTACTCTAGCACAATAATATCCAAAAAAACTTTCTGTGATGATGAACATGTTCTATACATGTGCTGTCCAATATCATAGCCATAAGCTACTACTTGAAGGGTATTTGAAATTCAGCTAGTGAAAATGAGGAACTAAATTTAAAATTTTGTATTTTATTTAATTTTTAAATAATTTAAACTTAGCCACATGTGGCTAATGGCTGCTATATTTGACAGAGCTGTTCTAATATTATTCCTCAACGACTTAGCTTTAAATTTGTTTGATTAAAAAAAAACATTACATGTTGTCTGCCCTTGTATTTTATATTCCCATATGAAAAGATTCCTTTCTCTATAATTCAGTTTTAAAAAGCAATGACAATTACCACCTTAGTTCCTTCCTTCTCTTCAAATTTCTTAAAAGTTAGCACACTCATTTCCCAACGCCCACTTACTCTTCAGTTCACTGGAGGGTATCTCCCCTTGATTACTTCAAAGAATAAATTCAACATGCAAATTAAGCTTATCACATTGGTCCCATTACCCCCTCCCAAAACTCTTTCTTCTCCGCCATTAGTGCATGATGTCACCATCCAGCCAGTTAGGCAAGACAGAAACCTATGCATCGTGCCTGACCCTCCAAGTTACCTAACCAATCAGTATTATTAATCAATCACTAAGAACTACCTATTCTACTTCTTTAAAATCTCAAATCCATCTTCTACTCTCCATTCTCCCTCCATAACATCTCTCAGCTGGATAATTTCAGCACCTCCTAATAGGTCTTCCTGCTTCCAATCTTTTTGCTCTTCCAATTCATTTTCTGCATTGAAAAGTAACCTTTCTTAATGAAAATCTGGTTGTTATTCTTATGCTCTTAAAGTCCAAACTCTTTAACATGGCTAACGAGATCTTGCATGATTTGGCCCTTACCTCTCCAATGTCTTTTCTTGCCATGCCCTACCCAATACTCCAAGCTTCATCCACAGTGAACTAAACGTTCTACAATATGTCCAGTTCTCATTTCCAGGCATTTTATTCTATGCTTCCCTCTCTGGAACGACTCACTTCCCACTCCGCTCTCCTCCGTGACTACATTTCTTCAAATCTCAGTTTAGACATCATATCTTCTGTGAAGTCTTACCTGACCCACCTAAATTACTGTCCCCCTCTTATGTACTGCCAAGGCATCATGTACTTCTCCCACAAAATAAACAGCTACCACACTTGAAACTGTCTCTCTTCCATGATGGATTCTAAGTTCCATGAAGATAGAAACTTAAAAAAATTATTTCCAGTGTTTCGTGCAGTACTGGCACAACATAATTACTCAGTAAATATTAGAAGGTGAAAAGTAAGAAGGAAAAAGGGTAAAAAGGTAAAGAAGAAAGAAAATCCATACATGTTCTGTGTGGGCCATTGCAATCCCATCTTCCACTATTTGTTCTCCTCCTTCAATGTGCTGGACAATTCCAACTAATTTTCTGGAATAATCTGAGATTTCCTCAGTGAAGGTCCGTATGCAGTGAGCCATATCTAAAATTGATGCTCGGATCTGGTTGGCTTCTGGTTCCAATACTGAATGCTATAAAATGCAATGTAATTATAGAAAAAAAACTCAAAGTATTGACTAATGATATAAAAAACTATTAAATCACGCCTATTAATAAAAAAAGTTTCAGCCACAAGTGGCTTTTTTAACACATTTACAAAAAGTACAGCACACAAAATACTAATTCGCCTTCACCCCAAAACTATTTATCCTGTGAAGAAATAATTCAATATTTGGAAGTCCATTTATCACTAAATAAGAACCCAAAAGACTCTCTAAAATTTTATCATAGGCAGTAGTTCATCAGTAGACATAAATATTGTCAAAACAATCCAGTGCATTATGAAAACATGCATACAAAGAAGAGAACTTTTGTT
Source organism: Pteropus alecto (assembly GCF_000325575.1). Taxonomy (NCBI): domain Eukaryota; kingdom Metazoa; phylum Chordata; class Mammalia; order Chiroptera; family Pteropodidae; genus Pteropus; species Pteropus alecto. Next base: position 4,219,550 of record NW_006436298.1, read on the forward strand.
TCCTGCTGGAAAGCTATTTTTCAGTAAAGAAAGAATCATGAGGCCTCTCTGAAATTATTATTATTCAGATATTAAATCTCTCATTTCTTTTTAGGCTACCAAGCTCAACTCACTCATCACTTACTCTCTTCAATCTCTGCTTTTAGCATAAGAACCAAATCAGTGAAAATAAATGGCAGGCTGGTAAACTAGGCAGAGTCATCCAGTTTAATTATATTCATACCTTGTGCCCTTGGTGTTTTCCATATTCTTTGCAGACACAGCACATAAGTGGGCTAGTTTGACAGCCTTCTTCCAAGCAAACAAACTCAATGGCATGCACCTGATGCTGAGAGCACATGGTTTTCTCATGAGGTTTATCAGCTAGAGGCACTCGCCTGTGTTTTGCTAATGTCTTTGTAGAATGAGTAACTTGGGAACACTCTGAGCATAAATGAGTTGCACATACGGTGCAATATACAGATGCGATGTGAGCTTCATCTTCATCACAACGAATGATGCTCTAATAAACAAAAAATTAATTTCTTAAAACTGAATCCCAATTATTATAACATGACAAATTTTGAAATATAAAAGCTTATAATTTCTTTAACTAACAGACTTTATATATGAAAATACACAGGTAATTAAGTACAAAGGTCATTTGCTACTCATCTGAGAAAGTATTCATTTCTATAGATAAAAAGTGAGTAGCTATTTCCAAAATTGATTACCAATATATGCTATGAATCTGAAGCCAAAAATAAAACTATTCTCATAGATTCACAGTCAGTACAAAGATGTCCTCCATGAAATCCTCTCACTTTACACGAAGAAACTGAATAGAGGTTAGAAGTCTTTTTTTAAGATTAAAAAACTAATATTAAATACATTCCCACTGCTTTAAATATTATTTGTCATGATGACGTATAGGAAGAAGAGAAGCACAAATGCTATTTAGATAACCAGGGGTGTGCATGAGAATCAGTCCCGAAGCTTTTAAAAACTTGTACACTAAGACTCCAACCTGGAAAATACTTATTTCAATAGGGTATAGATGAAACCTGAGCTTGTATATTTTTCCTAAAGCTCCACAGGTAAGTCTATCACAAGATTCTGATTGAAAGCCACTGATTTAAGCAATTTAAAAAAAATAAAACCTGTTATATATAAACTTTTATATATTATTTCTCATTTTCATGAATTACTAAAAAGCATTTCAAGTTGGAAAGTTTCACATGTCAGATAAGAATGCTTTGGAAACTTTTGCTGAATATTAAAGGCTATAATTGGACAGGGAGAGATCTGGCATAAATTTTTTCCAGAAATAAAATTTAGAAAATACATCAATGATTCCATTCAACATCACATGAAATAAAAAATCAACCCAAAGTTAAACAGTTTTGTTTGGAATTATAAGAAATGTATACATGTAAAATAAAAAATTCACATCTTCTGTTTTCCGGACCAGACAAATAATTTACAAGGTCAACATTAGATAATAGTCTAATGTCTTTTGAAACAAAGATAAGATACAGCATGTGAAAGAACAGCAAAAGTTTCAGAAAACAATGCTTCAGTTTGAAATTCATTTCACCAATTCACTTTACATAAAGAAATCATGATCTAAGAAAACAGAAGTGGAAATCAATCTGACATTTTTTCCTTGATACTAAACATATGGTTTTAAAGTTGATCACCAAAATCATTAACTGTTATTTACAACAACTATTCTTATATCCTGAACAGTCTATAAGCTATGCAGACAACTCTCTGTTAAAAATGTGTTTCAATCTGTGTTATGGACTTCTAATACTTACTGCATATTTACCTGTCTGGATAAAGAGAATACAACTACACATAATTTAACCTTCTCATGCAGATATTTTATAGCAGGAATTCCCTGAGGAACTACTGCTATCTTTAAGGCATTTTTCCTCTACACTAAATAACCTCTTTCATGGAGTTCCTGTTTCTTTCTCTGTGCTATACTGTTGACTGATTCACTTTTGCATCCTCTGCTTTAATGTAGCTGACATGTCCTTCTTATTCTTCCATGATCTTCTTAATTTTTCACTTTATCTTTGGATAGAATTGAACTATGATAAGGAGACATGTTTATACATGAAACATAATTTGGATATAGCATTTTCAGGGAATTCAAGTTTCAGTTTTACTTTTCTTCTACTACAAGTACTGTCACCTTAAGAACTATAATGTAATAAAAAGTTGTGTTTCTGGAATCCTACCTGATGGAGTGAGAACATTGTGATTTTAATGTCAAATATTTTAAATTAAAAGAAAAAATTCATGCTTATAACAACTATTTAACCAAGCTCAATCAATACCTCTCCAGATATCCCAATGGCTTCTTCTGCACCACCATACTGACCAATATGTCCATTCTGAAGTCGTTCCAAAAGCTCCAATAAAGCAAAATTCTTTTTCAATCCCCAGACACCTGAATCTCCTAGGATAAATATAAAAACAAAAACTAAATCTAGCAGAATGGAATATTAGTCATCTAACTTCATACCTCAATAGTAATTTCTAAGTCAACTAGTTTAGTCATTAATAATGTCTCAATTTTAAAAATTCAAATTCTTCCCATTTTCCTCTTATGCTAGAACAATTATCTTAATATTCTCGTTAAAAACAGAACTCAACATTCTAAGTACAAACATAAAGTTCTATTATTTTTCTATCATTTAATTTTACAAATCCTATTTTGTCCCTGACTTTTACTATATATTCTAAAACAAGTGCTTTGAAATATAGCAACCTACAGTAAGAAATACAATTTCCAATGCAACCCAGGATCCTATATCATATATATAACTGAAACAATAGTTTCACACACCAATAGTCATCCTTATAGTGTGCAACACACTGATGTTTTTAGTTCTATTTCTTTTTTAAATATTCTGTCACAACCAACTAAATTGATTTCATGGCCACAAATAAGTTATGACTTATGTTTGAAAAGCACTGTATAAAAGATACACTTAACCTAAAATAACTCCATCTCTAAGTAAACTGAAACTAGAACAGCTAAAGATAATATTTTCCCCACACTTCTCTAACCTACAACCCTATAGCAGTCTATGACTATAAAAACTCCTCCTCAAGCAAATTTACAGAGCTTCACATCAAAGTAAGACAGCAATCCCTCTTTAGTAGATAAGACTCTAGACACATGTGAATAAGGAACAATGCTTCTTTTTCCCTGAACTTGACCATAAAAGGCCAGATTAAGCATGCATTTGTACATGCATACATTCTCTCTCTCCCTCTCTTTCTCTTCCTCTCTCTCACACTTTCTGTGCCTATAAATAAAAGCCAGATCCTTCAGAAGTTAAAAAGAATAAATCTGTTATGTGTTATTACGAGCTTCTATGCAACAAATACCATCTGACACATAGCTGCCACCTAATACTGAATGAATAAATGAAAGGATGATGGGGTCACTGGCTGCAGGTCTCCCCTTCCTCTTAGCCCATCTCTTCTTTAAAAAGAAAAAAAGAAAGAAGAGAAGAGAAAAAAGAAGGGAGGGGAGG
>NW_006436298.1:4228994-4237994 GCF_000325575.1 Pteropus alecto
CTCCAAAAACATTTCAAATCAGGCTAAAAATCTTTAGCCTCTTCTCTGACTTCTGTGGTGTCCTTTCCCAAGTACGTTTTGCAGCTAATCAGCATTTTTCCACCAAAACTTGCTGCCTCACAAGGCTTTCTTGTTAACTGTTTTAATTTTTCACAAACGTTTTACAATCTGAGTTGTATCTACTCTATTTATTTAAAGGTTAAGAAGTAAACTAAGGAAGTCCTTTATTTAAAAATATGATCTTGACAATTTTCCAAATATTGTCATTATATAATGAACAGATACACATAAACTCCTAGCAGTATCTATCTACTGCCCAGTATATTTCTAACACTTCTATAACTGTCAAAATAACTCTAAAATCTCAATGGCTTAAAACAACAAAGATTCACTTTTTGCTTATGCAACACCTCTAGGGTTGGGGAAGACCAGAAAGGTTGTGTTCTCTACTGGCCATGATTAGGGATACAGGCCCCTGAGCCTCCAACCACCTGGGCCACCTCACTGTAGCAGGGAAAAGAATTTACTGCAAACCATACTATGTATTTATTTAAATCGAAGACTACCAAAACCTTAAGAAACCTGCTCTTCCCCTACAATAAATCCCTTAACACCTTCTTTCTAGAAGTTAACATTTCACTTCTATTCATATTTCACTGGTTAAAAGGAAATAACATAGCCATAGCTAACTTTGAGAGGACAGGAAAGTACAATGTTACCATGCGGAGAGAAAAGAAGAACCAGAAATATAGCTGAACCATTCTTATAACTACCACAAATAACAACCAATATTGTTCTTGGACTAGAGAAGAATTCTGATTCACATTAATAGTAGTTTGTTTTCTTCTTTATACTTTTATAAATTTTCAAATTTTCTGCAATGTATATAAATTATTTCTGTAATACAATTAAAAAGATTTTTTAAATGACATCGAACTATACCAAGGGTCACTAACACATATTCCATAAGCTAGAATCACAGTAAAAATCTAATCTACAAAGGTATAGTAATTACAGTCTATATCCAAGGCAGAGTTATTGGTTTGTTTTTTTCTATTATTGATATGATAGCAATCATGATTAATTACAATCCAGGATATGACTAACCATTCCATCATAAATTCCTAAGTTTAGTTAAACAATAAGGGTGGTAACAACCCATACTTTGGTAGTTATGTACCTTCAAAAAGGTAGAAAGGCCCATCCTCTATATGCAAAAATTTACTATTTCTAAAATGTATATTTCTATAGTCTTCCATTAAGATGGCATGATATTTATATATATATCTTACAGAATAAAAGGCCAAATAAAAGAATGTCAAAATACAGACATCTCCCCCTCCCATCTCTATTATTTCTTGGCTAATAATAAGTTATCATCATCTATAATAATGCTAACACTGTCTTATATTAGTTTTCTGGCAAATAGGCATACTATGCATTTATTTAAGTCAAATACTACCAAAACCTTAAGAAATCTACTCTTCCCCTACAAGAAAACATTTCACATTTCATAGCATTTTAAAGCTTGCCAGTCTAAAAATCTGGATACTCCTGCTTTCTTTTTTTTTTAAGGATAAATTATTTTGAACATGTTCTACCTGAAATATAGTATAAATATATTAAAATAGCCTTAAAACAAATAGTGCTACTGACCTAGAAAAAGAAAATGACAACGTTAAACAACTTATTTTGGAGAATATTCTGTTATCAAAAAGAGTAAACTTATAAAACTTATGTCTGTAAAATAACTGTTCAAGTGTTAATAAATGTTATTATTTCCAAATCTGATATCCCACAGTAATAACTCATTTTGAAATATATAAATTTTAAAAGTACGCAGGAAACTGAAAAAAATCTACAAAACCTTTTAACTTATTTTAACAGAAAACAAGTAGTTATCGCGAGCTACAAACACTTGTGTCTGATATTAGTAAATAAATACATGCTGACACGCAAATTACTGATCAGTATTTCATTTCTGGCCTATTCATTTATTAAGGAAACATTGTTTTATTGGATTAATGGCTTCAGGCAAATGAATTTTCTTATTTCTCTGAGTAAGGTTAGCATGTTTTTCTCAGGTGTCTTAAAGCTCTTCATATATAAGTATTAATATAAACATTCCAGAAGATGAAATAAAATTACTACCTAAGAGTGAACTAGTTTATAATTAGAAGCCTATTGGTGTTAATAGAAACTACAAGCCTACCGGTGTTTAATATAATTCCTCCTTGGAATTATATAATTTTAAAAATCGAGTAGAAACAAATTGTTTTCTATGACATTTGTATTACATCTTCTTACCTAGGTCTGTTACTTGTCGATCAAAAGGGCAACGTATTGCTCTTCCATGAAGAGGCAGGCGGGTGAGACAGTCATGACAAACTGTGTGACCACAGAGAAGAAGGCGAGGGACTTTGTCTCCTTGCAAAGAAAAGACATCTTCACAAACTCCACACTCTAGCACCTAATAGTTAGAAAGGGAACATGTACTCTTTAAATGATTTTTAAAAGCATATTTATTTAAGATTAAAAAAAAGATGTAATATATTAAATCAATCTTGTTAAATGACTTTATTCTTCCATGAAAAAAACTGTCTAGGTTCTAAAACTTTAAATCACCTTTTATCCTTTCTTTTGACAGATACTACCAAAATTAAATCACCGTGAAATCCTGAAATGTTAAGTATCAGAGACTAAGTAATGTTGTAAATTAACATCATCTTTATCTCTTGAAAATTATGGCTTGATGCACTATATCTGAATCTGTAACAATTCTACCAAAGATGGATTCTTAAACAATTTTTCCACGATTACCTAACATTAAAAAAATCATCATTAATTTAGACAAAGCAATTTGAAATATGGGCTAGGATGACAATTTATCTTTGTAAAAAGTTTCTGCTTTCATGATTTCACATGAATAAAACAAAAACTTGTTAAGATTATAAGTAATTCTGAAGTACCTTCTAGTATTCTTTTACATTATACAATTGTAAAAGAGAAGAAAGCAATTATCTTTGACTTAAATTTCAATTCCTCATTCTCAATTAATAAATATACCCCTAGGTTAAAAACTATTTTGTCTGTCTAGTTCCAATTACAAGTACATGATTTGCCCAAGGCCATGTAGTCGGTCAAAAGAAAGGCAACAAGAATCAGCATACTCTGATTTCCAGGCCCATGAGTTTATATTTTATTAGTCAACAAAGTGTATTTTTATCAATGAAGGATTTTTGGTACTTTTATTTCTTAATACATCTGAAGTGTTTCACAATTTTAATTAATTTTTAAAAATACCCATACTGAACTGTTTAATGGTACCACAAACTCCTATGCCTGTCATCCATGACATGCCAAAATCTGGTCTCTGTCCTATTGCTTGTCACCCCCTTTCAGACTCTATTCTCAAACTTTATCAAACAGTCTGTAGTTCCCGGAACATGACAAACTGTTTTTGTCTCTATCTTTATGCTAATGCTGAGGAGAAGCTAAATAGACATTTTTCTAGTGGATCCTTTTTTACATTAACAAACCAACAAATTCCTAAACATCATATCTCTCAGGTCTACAGATGGCTCAGTCCAACTGAAATGACCACAGTATTCCATGGGTCCCCTTGTACCATGAATAAGTGTCTCTCTTAACACCCAAAATACTTTAATTTTTTTAGTACAAAATACTTTAATACAAAAGACTTTATTGACTTTCCAATCTGTTTTTCCCTGTTAGACCCAAAAGCTCTCAGGAACAGGGTATTCCAAACACCAACTCTTATGTACTTATATAAAGTCTGACAAAATAAAAATTTTAAAACAGTTCAGCCATCTACAAAAAATATACAGTACACAGTAAAAACAAAACAAAAAAACAAAAATCCCAGAATAGAAATCAGACTTAATCCATTAAAACTGTAACCCTAACTCTGCAATTATTTTGGACTTAGTGCCTGAAATGCAAATATCTCTCATTGTAACTAAACAGATAATTCGTTATTGGCTTGCATCCCAGTATGGCTCAAAAAAAGTTGAAATGTTAACACATAGTTCACAAAAAAGAAAATGAAAACAGTTCTTTAAATATATGAAAAGATATTCAATCTCATTCAAAACACTTTGAAATGCAATTAAATCTATCAACACATGACTAGAAAATAAAGCATGGTACATTCATATACTGCAAAACTATGTAGTCTAGTGAAGAAGTTAGGAAGTTTTTTATGTACACACACACAATGATTTCACATGAATAAAGCAAAGTGAAAATGGATATATAGAATATATGAACTTTTGTACAAAAGTGGAGAAAAAAGAGAATATATTTATGTATATATCATTATATAGGCATCTTATCTTTCTGGCAGGATACACAGGAAACTGATTACATTGGAATGGTGGCTCCCTATGAAGAAAGGAAATAGCTGGGAACAGCTACATATAAATTATACATATTATTCACACACACTTCAATTTATTCTATATTTTTTTAAAAGGCAGGAAAAAAGTTTCATTTAGATATCAAATTTTATTAAATAGATTCACTACAGAATGATAATAAAAATGCAACATTTTTACAAATGTTCTCACTAATGTGACACCATAATAAATTTTACTTGTTTATGACAATAAACTCCAAAGGACCGAATTAAAATTTTATTTAGTTCATTCATATGTTATATCTCCGATCCTGTCATTAGGTAAGATAAAAGAACTTACCTATGTTGCTATCATAGGATTTTCCAAAAAGAACTAGTAAAATTCCACTGATTAGTAAACCAAACACAGGTCCAAAAATAAAGTTACTAGACTATTTCTCATCATCTTGGTAAATAAGAGTTAAGAAATTCTTTCTTCAATATTTATGAATAGGAATTTTGGCTAACTGTGTAAGAAATTAAAGCCTAGAGAGGAAAAAAGCTCTTAATTTTAAAAACTTTACAAATCTGCCAAAGACAACTTCATTACATGTAAATGAAATTTAATAAACCAGACCATATTTTAAAAGTACTAAGAAGGCTCACTATTCAAAAGAAACTTTCCTGATTCTTTCCTGAATGCAAATAATTTCATATCCGATTTTTATTTTTGTTTCCCTAATAATAAAAGCCATGTCATTATCAACTTGTTCACTGAGGCCAGTTTACCTTATATTAGCATCAATATACCTCAAACTTTACCTTCCAATTAATACTTCTTGCTTTCATCTATGAAAATGACAATATTTTTAAAAAATTTATGCCACCATACTTCTTATAAATTATGTCATGAGGCTCTTGCCAAAAAGGACTGTCCTACTGCACAGCTCAGGCACATTTCACAAGTAAAGATGGAAATGAACAAAGTGAGCCTCTGATATGACAAACTGTGCTATAACAAACTGGTGTTACATCAGGCTTTGGTATATTTTTGAGATTTTAAGGCAAACATAGTGACAAAAGAAGTATAGAAATAATATCCATTCCAATGACAACTTAATTCAATTCACAAAGTAATTTTCAAGTATTCTCTACTTAGAAAAAATACAACTCAATAAATAAAATCTCAACTACAGAACATACCTAATAATAAGATGGCTCCTCTGCATCTCGGATACGCTGTGTATCTTCAGAATAACTTCATTAATGTATAAAGTTCAGATGAAGCAACAACCAATACTGACTGATAACATAGTTGTGAGCTAAAATGTATCATTTGTTATATAAAACCAATATTAGGTAAAAAAATCATAAGTGGCTATTATTCAAGATCTTAAAAGAACTTCAGATATTATCTGGTACAGTTGTTATCAACCCTGGTTGCACATTAAAATCACTTCTCGGAATGTAAAAAATATACTGATGTCGACTTAATCAGAACTGGGAAGAGTGCATCGGTAGTTTCTTTAAAAGTCCTTAGTGATTCTAATATGCAGCCAGGAATGAGAATTATCAACTTCTCTGATCACAAATAATCCTTAAGGTTATTCTACAAACCACTGTGATCAGTCTTCCCTTCCAGATTTTTCCACATATATAATGGAAGGGAAAAATGAATTACACGTATTCCAGTTGATTTTTTAGTAACGGCATCTTGGAGAGTTGACACAGGGTTGAATTTCAAACTTCAAGCAACGGGCAATTCATATACCCTAGCATCAATGCCCAGTTATGCTGCTGTTGGACACTTCTCGAGTGTTGACAGACTGTACCACCAAGAAAGAATGGGGCAGATCAACCAATAATAGATGACTAATTATAAGAGTAATACAACAGTGAAAAGCAAACATTACAGCCAGTCAACCCTGGCCCTGCCACACATCGTGTTAACCTAAACCTCAGTTTCCACACCTGTAAAACGGGAATTAACATCTACCTTATAAGTAGATATTAACAAGTTAAAATAGCAATCATAGAACCTGGCAATAATAATGACTCTATTTAATAAAAAATAATAATAAAATTCTAAAAAGCTAAGTAATGCCTGTTGAGCTTAAAAGCAGACCTGGGAAAAGAACAGCCAGGTCACTCCCACGGACCTATAAGCTCCTTTTCAAAACGTCCCCAAAGGTGATGCCAAGCAGAGGACTGGCATGAGCAGACCAGGCCACTTCAGGCCTGCGGGGACAAAAGTCGCATATGGGGAGGGCGACGATACTAAAGCCGAGTGGAGCCCAGAGGCCGCGCATCCCGCCGAAAGAAGCCAGGGCCGCGGCGCTGCAGCCAGATCTCCGGGATAAACCGAAGGGAGGCCAATGGTGGAGAACAGAACACACAAGGTCCCTCACCTTCACCACGGCCGACCCCCGGCTGCCCTGACGGCCACTGTCTAGTCCCATTCCAGGCTTGTTTACAACCAGGGCCGCCATCCCAGGAGGAGCAGCGCCGCTGAAGCGGTCCTCAGGGACTTCCACTGAGGGGCGGGGTAGAGCCACCTACCCACAGGCCTCGGCGCTCGCCGCTGAGCGCTGGCGCAGTGCGACGCGGGGCGGGCGTGCTTCGCCTGCATGCTCGCTCCTCCTCCCGCCTGTCAGTAGCTGGTTACACGGTCTTGCGCATGGGTGCTTTGTTATTTTTATTAGTCTCCGACTGATGGAAGGAATAAAGTTAAGAAAAAAGAAGGGATAAAACATAAGTTTGGAGTTGAAACTCCTCCAACAACGAGTTTTTCTGCCCAACTGCAAAAGGGACGGAGAGAGTGGGGAACTACATCTCCCTGCACGCAATGCGGTTTTGCATAAACTACAAATTCCAGTGTGCCACATCGGTATCTTTTACTCGGCAATGTAGGTATTTCCGAGGTCGTGTATTGTTCCCAGCGAATGGTTTCTTGAAGTCATATTTTATGTATAGCTTTCTAAGAGGCAAAAAATGACCTTGGCAAAAGAAAAGCTGTTGGGTCCTTAAGGGACGTGGTAAGAAGAGAATTTGACACCACTGGAAGGAAGTAACTGTTGGGAGGGTGTTTCACACCCTGTCTTCTCAAACGCTTGTTTCTGTTTTCTTCCGGATCGGATTGACCGTCTTCGGCCCCCGTAGGCATTGTGTCAAAAGTGCCGATCAAAATGGAAGTGAATCCCCCCAAACAGGAGCACTTGCTGGCCCTGAAAGGTAAGCTTGCGAACCTGACTCCCCTTAATCTGTTTTCTCCCCTTCTCTCTAGTTCTCGAAGCCTTTGCTACACAGCCCTGGCCTCCAGGATGTAGGCCTTGTTCTTCTTAAACTGTCAGTACTCGCCCTGATGCTGTCCTTTGGCGTCGAGCAGCAGAAAGCAATTGTTCCTCTTAGATTTTGAGATTCGAGAGCCTCTCTCTAGAATAAAATAGATAGGTACCTGGTAAATACCTTGTTATGTGCTGCCGCAGTCATCACACAGATTTCAGCTGCAGAAGCTGACGTCAACAACCGATGCAAGCCCGGTTAAATAAGATGACAGCTGACTTCTGTCTATTGTTTCTTCAAGTAGCACTGACAAAGTTACCAAGCTTCAACTTCAACTGTAAAATTAATATAGTATTGCACGACAGCTGTGCCAAAAATTTAGAAATACATAGTTCTAACAAGTTTGTTAAAACTTACTGTAGTTTACTTCAAAATATTGTGTATGTGGGAAAATTGTCAGATTTAATTTTTTTTTTGTACGCAGCAAACAATTTTGAGTAAGTTTGATGATTTAACTAGATCATAAGGGAAAAACGGCAGTTTTTTGGGGGGGGGAATTCCTACTGATTTCTGAAAAACTTATTTGAAATGCTTTCAGCTTTATTTCATCCGTTTTCTATACCTCGAATTCACCCTTTATTTCTTAGACGCTCTGCAATGTGGTTACCAATACCTTCTTGGACTGAGCTGAGAAAATGCTCAGTAGACATTTGAATTCAGATGAATTGCACCGACTTCCTGTGATATCCATTTTGAGGGAACTTCCTCTCCTACCACCACCACCACCTTAGAGTGTAGGCGACAAACAGAAGCTCACTGGTTTCATTTGTAACATAAAATCATATACTAGTAGCTTAGGTTAACAGGACTGTCTCTGACTATAGAATTAAGAAACTGCAATATTAGGTAATATAGCAATAGAACTTGTAAGCTTACCTTGAGCAAATGAGCTGGACTGAAATGGATTATCCCTGGATAAAAAGAAAAGGAACTGTCATGTTCGTTATCTCTCAGTCTCACATCAAATATGTGGAATACATGTTACTTAACTCTCAGAAGTTAAGAAACTTTTCCAAGATCACCAAGCTAATAAGTGATTGAGGCAATACTTCGTCACAAGGCCTTCCTGGATCTTTCCAAGACTCCATGTTGCCTACTAATAAAGGAAACTGCATTTTCAGAAATCTTTCCTTTTACTTATCTTTGATAGGACTTTGAAACAGTCCTTTTAGCTGCCAGGTGTTATTTTATACAAACTGGGAGCTGTTAAACACAGTTAAATATTAGTGGTATGGAGACTAACTGCCATTCGGAATTTTTAGTTTTCTTTATTTTCCAAAGCAGAAGATACCTTGGGAAAG
>NW_006436298.1:4238009-4255375 GCF_000325575.1 Pteropus alecto
CTAAAGGACAGGTGCTTTGAAATTCACTAATAGTTTCAGCTTTATTAAAGTTATTTGGTATTATTATTCTCCAATGTCCTAATCAAAATTTCACAAGTTTTAATTTTACTGCTATTGGATGCCAAATATATCAATTTATATGGTCATTTAAGTTTACTTTCTTAGATATGTAAAATATTAAGGAGCTCTCACAACTTCAGTATCTCTGGAGTACAACACTGAATAAGTTGAGACAGCAGTGAAAGAATTCTCAGTGCCATACCTTACGACGTGAAAGTGTAAGAAAGAAGAAAGAAAAAAATAACAGCATTAATTCTTGAAAGAATGTGCTAACTATATTTAGATCCATATTAAAAATTATGGATATTAAGGATCACAGTTATTTATGAATTTAAGAGTCATCAAATCTGTTAGTCAGTGGACATTAATAGTAGGTGAAAAGAATCATTATGAGATTACTTCTTCAGAATCAGTGGACAAATGAGTATTGTGACATCATGCCAGGAGTCCCCACCACTGTCATCTTTGCAGTGGAAAAACCCTCGTCAAGGAGTTTTCTAATGATTTGGGGGAAAAGGGATTCAACCTCTTTTTGCACAGTAAGGATATGGAAGAACCTGTACTATTACTCCTGCAGCTTTGGACCTGGTCAGTAAGCCTAACTTACAGATCCTCGAAGGCTCCATTCTTGACCTTGTGTACTATATGCTGGAACTTATTATCAATGAGTTAATTTGGGGCAACTTGAGGACTTCTCTGTTCTAACAGGAAAAAAAAATAAGGACCTATCCTTGTTCCTCCTCCAAACTGGAATTCAGGAGCGATGATACTAAGATCTTGAAATTGCTTATGTCCCCAATTATACAGAGGAGACTGTCACAAAACCAGTTCCTAGCATGGTTAAGATGCAAAGTTAAATAATTTTCATGTTTTTACTGTTTACTGCTGAGATATCTTAAAATTTTAAGAACTATTTCATTTTTGTTATCTTTATATAAATCTAACCTTTTAAGAATCACTAATTTGCTTTGTTTATGGTATGATCTTAAGATTATTATTACCTAAAAATGCTAGAAGTGATCTTTTAGAGCATCTAATCCAGATCGCTTATTTTGGTGAGAGAAAGGATTTCCAATTTTGTGGATTACATTCACATTTACCAATAACACTTAGGTAAAATAGTATTGGGATTGGTTTTTGTTTTTCCTTTTCTCTCGGCCTATTTGTATGTAGGCTGTCCCTACCATATCTTATTCTTTGCAATACTTTCACTTTAGGTCCTGTTTCCCTCTGATTTGGAAAGAGAGACAGTCTTGTCATTATAAATTACATTCTAGCTCTGAGGAGCTCAGCTAAGAAATTTTATCTTCATTAAGAGTGACTGGATTACTGCAGAATGACTACAGAAGTAATATTACATTATCGACCATACGAGAGTGATCCCACACAACTGCTAAAAATTGCAGAGAAAGCAATTCAAGACTTTCCTACACGTCCACTATCGAGATTTATTCCTTGGTTTCCACATGATGGGTTCAAACTCCCACTCAAGCCAAAAAGATCACCACCTGTGATTTCTGAAGAGGCAACTGATGTTGTGAAACAGTACTTAACCATTGCAGAACATGCTGTTAAATCACAGAGTTATGATTGCACAGTAGATCTCTTGGAGTTTCAACCTAATTTAAAAGAAAAGCAGCACTTAATCCAGTCACACACACTGAATGAACAGACTATCTCTGGAAATCTGGAAAAACAATCAGAAGAGGGAAAGCGGCAAAAGAAGAGGTCTTGGAGTGTTTCACTTCCCAGCAGTAATAGTACTGAAAATATTTTTCCTTTGTCTGAAAAATTGCAAGATAGTTTAAAGGCACTAAATTTACACTCATTTTATAGAGCAAGATGGACAATAGAACACACTATTTGTAACAACCAAACTCTGGAAGACATTTGGGCAAAACTCAATCGCATTATCAGGCACAATGAACTTCCATCTTGTAATGCTACAATTCAGAGACATTTAGGCCAAATATGGGTGTTCTGTGATATTATGTACTGTGAATATGTAGGAAATCTCCTTAAAGGAAAATTAGCTCTTACTGGGAAAATAAATTTATTTGTGCATAAATATGGTGTTATTTTTAGTATGTAATGAATTCCACTGATTGACAAAAAGGAAAATATTCTGAATGAACAGTATGAACCGAAATGAGTAAATTTTTTACCGGTTTTTAAATTTTTAATGACTTTATTTGTTTTATTTGAACCTTTGCTAATAGAGCCTATTTATTCTTAACACTGTGAAAAATAATTGTGTGGTAACGTGTACAGTTTGTATCCCAGAAATAAATAACTATCAGTTGAATTTCTAGGATTGTTATTTAAGTCAAGAACTTTCTGGATTTCACTGTTAGCAATTTTCTTTTAAATGAATTGTGATAAATTATTATTTATACTGAATTTAAAAGTAAAATGTTCTATTCCTTTTGTTCTGTTACTTTTTCAATGGTTGAATTAGATATCCCTATGAATTACAGTGAATAGTTTGGATTTGGGTGAATCCTTATAATCTAATTTAACAGTATTTTTTCTTTCCTGAAAGTGTAATAAATTTTTTTAAATAAAACTAAAACCAATTTTATTGGGAATGTTATTCAAGTGGCATGAATATAGTTCACATTGAGAGACCAGCCCAGATTCTGCTGATGTTTCTTGTATAATAGACAATAGTTGATGTGTTGATTTGAAACAAAGGTGAAAAACGTATAATTTACCTAAGACCATAATGTATCTAAAGCTATAACCTGTTTTGAAGGGAAGTATCAAATGTGATAAGAGATCTCTATTCTTCATTCTAATACAGATAATACAGTCTTAATGACCGATAATGTTGATTACTAGTTGGCTGGTTTGTGGAGTCATTGTTGGTTTCCCATAACCAAATGCTATAAATTGGGTTTACACATCACCTCGTAAAAGTAAACAAAGTGATAATAGAAAAAAATTTTTATAAAAGCATGCGTTTATTAAACAAATTTAAATGCCTACCATGAGCTAGGTACTAGAATGCAGTAGGGGAGGAGACAAACATGGACCCTGCCCTCACAGAACTTACATGGATTTACTACTTTTAAGCAGTGGAACCAAATCCCTAAAAAAAACCTATAAGACTGTACTCATTAGGAAGGCAGAGACACATTTGCTTTGTGGCATAGTGCCAGACATGGTAGAGCCTCCATGATACATGGTAAATGTGCCCTTTGGAGGGATTCTTCATAGGCTGAGTTTGCTTAAAATCTGAGGAGTCTACTAATTTTTAACTAGATAATTTATTCCAATTAGGTTTTACTCCCTCCAAACATTGTTTTTGTTTTTAACTACTTTTAGTACCATTTTATTGTCTCAAATGAGACTACTGTCTATAAAATAATCATATGCTTGAATGCTTCCAAAAGTCTTTAAATGAAAAGTCACCTGATGTAGAGGGAATTTCCAAGGTAACTTCTTCAATAATTACTTCCTCTTTTATTTGTTAATCTTACTTTCAATCCAAGACTCCTGGTAAAACAAATAAGAGTTGATTAATATTATTAGGGAATAATAAATGGTGAATTTGATTTTTATCGTTCAGGTCTTATTTACTTTACGGTTGCTAATCATAGGTTAAAAGTTAGGTACTCATAAGATAGGGTCACAGACACAACATAGTTTTTTTTATGATTTATATTGAACTGATTGTACACAGCTGAAAATACAAGGTATAGTCAGGGGTCATGGGATTCTTATGAGTAGCCTTTTAATCTAAGAATCACATTAAAAAGAGCTGCTTTGTCTTCATATGTGGCAGATTTAAATTTTTCTAATTCTATATAAATTGCTTTCTAACTCTTTGAGAAACGATGAAAAGGTAATTCAGGATTAAGAAAATGAAGATTAAGTTTTATTGCTAATATTGCCATGAACTTAGAAAGAAAGATTCATTTCTCTTATACCAAGACAGTACTTAAGTAATTAGGCCTAAGAATTTAGAATCCACAGCTACTTCTTTGAAGCCTTTTTAGAGTATTTAGAGCCTGAGGACTCATGGTTCTCTCACTAGCCTAATAGTGGGGCTTAGCAATATTTATAGGTTCTACTGTTAAGTCACAGACATGAAAATAAATTGAGGAAACAAAGATGTACAGGAAGGCGAATCTGAGGGCATTTGGTAAAATAACCATCAGTATTTACACCCAAGAAAAGCGGCAACAGTACCAGAATTTAATTTTTCCCTGACAAGCTATCTACTTTCAAATAAATGTTAAGTCAAAGTCAAAGGAAAAAGATGTGGAGGGCATCACATGAATTTAACTTCCTTTACCAACTTAACAAATAAAGACCACTTTTTGAAAATTTCCCAAATGAGCTTCTGCTAAATTATTTACTTCAATTTAATCTCCTCAAAATGCCCAAAATTAATTCAAGATTCACAAACTTGAATGCCTTTCGGGACTAGACAGCTAAGACTGTGGAATGTAAGAACTCTGAATCTGAAGATTCTACCTAATTTTTTTTTAAATGTTGTGGCCAAGCAAAATGTAAGTCGAACTAGGCCCAGTTCATTCATTTGTAACCTCAAGCCTGTTGTTTTCTTAATTTTACTGAAGACTTATGAAAGTTTTTTAATAAGATTTTAAATGAAACCTGAATTTCATAAGTAAATGGAATGTCTGTTTTGTGATTTCCACTGAAAGTGTGTCTACACATGGCACTAGGTGACGTGTGTGGTGAATATCTGGCAATGAACTAAAAATCACATTCTTTTTTGTCTCTTTCA
This sequence comes from Pteropus alecto, assembly GCF_000325575.1. Lineage (NCBI taxonomy): Eukaryota > Metazoa > Chordata > Mammalia > Chiroptera > Pteropodidae > Pteropus > Pteropus alecto. Next base: position 4,242,826 of record NW_006436298.1, read on the forward strand.
TTTTTGACCAAGAACCTGCTTTAACATTCAAGGCTGGATATAAATTACTGTTTAACCACCAGTGCTTTATTATAGTTCCTCTGCCATTTTTTTTAAACTTTGCTTTAGTTGGTGTTTACTCTTATCCAGCTAACATTATGTTTACGTTTTGAGGTCCATTAATTCCTTATAAAACAGTAATCATTAAGTTTTAAATCTATATTTAATATAGAATATGGGCATACTTTGGATTGTCCTTCAAGGAATGAGATGGTTGTATGTTAATAACTCAGCTATCTAAGTTCCTGTTTAAGAATCTGCAATATGACAAATGTGCTTTATAGTAATTTTCTTTGAGTCCACAAGATGATAGTATTTCTTACAACTGCTATCCCCTCTGCTAATTTTTACCTTCTTTTGAAAATATGAAGAAAACAGGTACTTTTAATGCCACTTTGGGATCTTCTTATTTTTATTTTTTTAATCTTTTTCTATTTTTCAATTACAGTTGACATATAATATCATATTAGTTTCAAGTGTACAACATAGTGATTAGACATTTATATAACTTACAAAGTGGGATCTTTTTATTTTTAATGGAGGCTAGTTTCTTTACCCACTCCCTACTGTCTCATCCTCCTAGGAAAAAAATAGAATCAGCAAAAACTAAGCTTTATAGAGCTTGTACATAATGGAAGTTTGAGCATATAATAAGCAAATAAATTGGCTACACACTTGGGTGAACTCAAGGACACTTAAAAAGAGTGTTTCATCATGCAATGGAGAAAGGAAAGCCTTTTCCATAAATGTCGCTGGGAAAGCTGGAAAGCCATGTGCAGATAAATGAAACTAGACTGTTGTCTATCACCACACACTAAAATTAACTCAAAATTAATTGCATAGAAGAAAACATTGGTACTAAACTCATGACCTTGGATTTAGAGAGAATTTTATGAATTTGGCCTCAAATGCAAGGGAGGTAAAAGCAAAAATAGATGAATGGAACTATATCAAACTGAAGAGCTTCTGCACAGCAAAAAAAAACAGTGTCAACAAGGCAAAGAGGTAACCATCCAAATGGGAGAATATATTCGCAAACAACACCTTTGATAAGGGCCTAATATCCAAAATATATAAAGAACTCATACAACTCAATAATATAAGAACAATCCAATTAAAAAATGAGCAGAAGACCTGAACAGACATTTCTCCTAAGAAGACGTAGAAATGGCCAACAGATATGAAAAGATGCTCAATTTCACTAGCTGTTAGGGAAATACAAATCAAAACAACAATGAAATACCTCACACCTGTTAGAATGGCTATCATCAAGACAAGTAATAATAAGTATTGGAGAGGTTGTGAGAAAAAAGAATCCTCATATACTGCTGGTGGTACTCAATTTAGTACAGCCACTGTGGGAAACAGTATGGAGCTTCCTCAAAAAACTGAGTTGAATTACCATATGATTCAGTAATCCTTCTACTGGATATTTACCCCCCCAAAAAAACTGAAAACACTTGTCTGCAAAGATATATGCACCCCAATGTTCACAGGAGCATTATTCATGGTGGCCAGGACATGGAAGCAACCAAAGTGTCCGACAGTAGATGATTCGATAAAGGTGATTGGAATATTACTCAGCCATAAGGAAAGATGAAATACTGCCATTTCCAACAACATGGGTCTTGAGATAATCATGTTGAGTGAAATAAGTCAAACAGGAAAAGTTGAAAATCATATGATTTCACTCATGTAGGGTAAAAATTGAAAGCAACAAACAAACATGACAAATGAACAGAGAGTCATGAACATGGACAGTGGATTAGTGGTTACCAGAGGGAGGGAGAGAGACTGGAGGTAGATAGGGGTAAAAGGGGTAAAATATTTGGTGACAGAAGGAAATCTAACTTTGGGTGGAGAACACACAGTGCAGTATATATGGCACACTGTTGAACTGTACACTTGAAACTTATTAATGTCACCCCAATAATTTTTAATTAAAATATTTTTTTAAAGAGTGTGTCAGGATTACATTGAGAGTGTGTTTCCTCTTTATTAAGATTTGGTTTCTTCTGAAATGAAAAAAAAAATGGAGAGGAAACAAAACACCAATTGGTGTTAATAGTGAGCTTAGAGTCTTATTTAGATATTTAGATTGTAAGAAAATCTGTCTCTTGTATATTATTTTTAGAGAAACTTTTTATCCCCTTTATATTGTACTTAATCTGTTTTCCTAGTTAAAAATAAAAGTGTAATTCAGAAACTCTTCCTCAACCACTCTCCCCACCCCATCTCCCCACCACATCATCTATCTGTAGCTGGTTAATGCTCTTGTATTGTGAATTGGCCATTTATGTCTATAATCATTAAAGATTTTTGGTTTTGAATGGAATGAACATTTTTAATAGAACATAAAGAAATAGTCTGTGACTCATTTTCTGAAATATTTTATGTTGGTATGATTTTTAATTTTATATTTTTGTCTTTATTTTGATGTGGTCAAATGTCAATCTTTAGAAATAATTGAAAAAGTTTTTTTCATTAAGATGTCCTATCCTCGCTAGACTAGATTTAATAAATACTTTTTCTAGTTTTCTATGGCTTACTTTTTTGTCTAATACATATGCAATTTATTTGATATTTGAAATGAATTTTCAACTTAAATTTTATTTTTTCCAGTTAGCTAACCAGTCATTCTAGCACCTTGTAATGTTGATTTATTTTGCTGTATCCTAATAATCCTTTTTTAAACTAATTAGATAGATAGATAGATAGATAGATAGATAGATAGATAGATAGATAGATATGTGGTCTTACATTAATAAGCCGATTAGTTGATTATGGATTCCAATGGTTTAATATATTGTAAGTACAGTTCTTCCTCATTTTTCCTATTAATTTCCTATTTTCATTAATTTGTTTTTCTAAATAAACTTTAGACACATTCTGTCATGTTCCAAGAACAAATCTTAGTTTTGGTTGGAATTATGTAAACCTATATATATTAACTGATATTTTTGTAACTTCTACACAGACTGTTGCTTAAAGAGCCACCACTTACTGAATTTCCAGTGGCCAGTGATTCTAAACAAGGGATAAAGCTCACAAAGATTTTTTTTTGGCATAAAATTATTGTTTCATATTTGAAATGGTACATCTAAAAGATTTTTCCTGCCAGGCTGATTTTGATTAATATTTTGTTGGTATTGTTTACAGTGAAGCCACTCAGGATTTTTTTTAAAGCTTCATTCTCCTAATAGACCTTAAGCTTTAAAATTTCTTTATTTTTCAGTTTCTCTATAATGAGATATGTTATACTTATATTTCACTTTTACGATTCATTAGATCATAAATAAAAGCAAACTTGTTCTCTTTTTTTCTCATATAATTTTTTCATATATTAACGTTTTTAGTAAATCATTTCTGTATAGTGGTCTTAGGAAGTATATCAGTATAAAATTGATGAATATTATACACTCGACTTGGGAGTACTAGCCTAAAGCAATATTAATATTTTCTTGTTTTTTGTTTTTTTGTTTTACTTTCTTAATTCACAGTGATGCGGTTGACTAAGCCTACTTTATTCACCAATATTCCAGTAACATGTGAAGAAAAAGATTTACCTGGTATGGCACATGCTTTATTCTACTTGCATCTAGGAAAAGTTGAAACCTAGATTGCCTGTATTTACCGTAAGCCTAGCCTTGCCAATCTTATGCTAACTCTTTGCTGCATTCTTTGTTGCCTCTTTTTGTACCATGTGAGTGGTGGCCATCTGAGTAACAGGTCTCACTCATGATCTGTAAGTCAAGATACTATTGCTATCCCATGGCAACAAGAGACTTTTATTTTTGTTTTAGTAATGATATTTCATAGTCATGATACTTTTAAAATTACATTTATCTTCAAATGTTCCATCGATGTATGTATGAGCATTTCTTTTATTTAAAATTATTGGAGCTTTCTATAATATATTTTATATCACATGACCTTTTTTTCTAAAGTGAAACCAGAACTTTTTGACATGCATTAGTTAAATTGAAGATTAGAAATTAGATTTTTAAAATAATTTTGTGGAGATTATTTTTAAAAATATTTCTCCCAGGGGGTGGCTCCATAGTGTAGTGGTTAGCACATCTGCTTTACACGCAGAAAGTCCTGGGTTCATGCCCCAGGTGGAGCCACGAACCATACCCTGGGTGCACTAGGCCCTTAGGTGCACACCCTGAGCGTATGGGAGGAGACCCCCCGCCTTAGAGATCCAGTTCTTAAGGGGAGCCGGCAACATCTATAGGTCAAGGGTGGAAGTTGGGAGGTGGGCAGAATTAAAAAGGGGGAAAAAAATCTCTCTCAGCTATTTCTTTATGTAAGTATAACTTCTTTACAAGGTAAAGGTTAGAATTTTGTTTTTCTCTTTCTGTAGGAGATCTCTTTAACCAACTCATGAGAGATGATCCTTCGACTGTAAATGGTGCAGAAATTTTAATGTTAGGAGAAATGTTGACTTTACCACAGAATTTTGGGTAAGAATGATGTAGTCACATAAGAAATGCAACAGTACTTTAAAGTCATTACAAATCTAGTTTTCAGAAAATAACTATGGGCTGGGAAAATGCTCAGGATACATTTAAGTAGTTAAGAAAAGTTTTATGAAAATTATACTGCATGATTCTGGTTTTTGAAAAACCATTAGATACATATGATTTAAAAAAATAAGATACATACCGAAATATTAATAGGGGTTCCTAGGGTGATAAAATTTTAGCTTTCTTCTTTAGATTTTATATTTTTAATGCCCATTGATTCCCTTTATTTTGACTGATTTAATCTAAACGTCTTTCAAAAGTAGCTCTTTTATTCAACTTGAGCCATCTCCCAACATAAATTATCAGACATGTCAGCTAATTAGGAACTCAATTTTTTAATTCCTTCTCTTGCTCTTAGCTATTCTCTTATTCTAGAGTATTAATGAGATAGAAGCCCCTGGTTCCTCTCTGTTTGCAAGTGAGAGAATTTGACAGGAACTTTTCAGGTTTTTCAGGAATTTTTCAGGTTTTTTTGAAAGCTTTACAAAATGTGTTTATTAACTAGTGTCTTGAAAACTTGAGAATATAGTCATGTAAAAATATTTTATATGTAGTTATAAATATGTTTTAATGTTTTTAAATACATTCATATATGTTTATAAATATATATTTTGAGAAAACATTTTATAAAAAATATAAAGCCACTAGTTATTGTTTTTATTAAAATAACTTAGAAAAATCAAATAAATTGGTAAAAAATAACTCTGAGATCAATTACTTAGATCTCTTCTAGATTCAGTTCACAAGTTATTTCAAAAATGGCCTTTTCCTATCTATCTTCTTCAGTAACAAACTTAAGACTCTTACCATGAACCTGATTTTAATGACTTATTTCTAAGATGACTGGCAGTTTGTGCAGTAGTTGAAGACCAAGAGATATATCATGTTTTATAGATTAAATCAGTATTTTGAGTTACACTAGGTAATGAATGAGCAACCTAGTGTAAACAAGAATGTTGAAGCAATATTTTACCTGAGTTCTTTCCTTTAATAAATTGTTCTCTATTTCTCCAGTTCTCAGTGGTGCTCAAATAGAATATCTGTGATAAAACTTGAATAAATTTCTGCCTAAAAATTTATTTTATTTCACAGGAACATATTTTTGGGAGAGACTTTTTCCAGTTATATCAGTGTTCATAATGATAGCAATCAAGTTGTAAAAGATATATTGGTAAAAGTAAGTGGCATTCTTGTTTGAGATATATATATATATATGTTTTAAAAAACTTTTAAATATTTATTCTTATGTTTTGAAACTTACTTTAAATTCATGTTTGATAGAGGACATTTTGTCATTAACAACAAGCAATAATTGAACACCTAAAGGTAGAAGATATGCTAACCACAGAAACATTTTTTGTTATCCTCAAAGTTTGTGATACGTTGGATGAGAAAATGTATCAGTCAAAGGTAAATAACAGAATGTTTTTATTAATAATTTGTGATTAACAATAACATTTGAAAGAGGAAGAAAATCACAGGCATCAATCAGGAAGGCTTATTGGAGTAGGGGAATAAAAGAGGATCCTGAAAGAATGGTAGGATTTAGATAAAAAGACAAGAGGGACATAGTAATCAGAAGCAGAGAAATAGGAATACATAGTGTGTTCTTGTAGCAGAGAACAGAATTCACTTGATAAGAGTAGGTAAAATTGTAGAGATGTGTAGTAGCCATACAGTGGAGCATCTTGAACTCCAGGCTTAGGCTAAGGTTTTAGCCTTGTTTTGTTTTGTTTTGTTTTGTTTTGTTTTGTTTTGTTTTGTTTTGTTTTGTTTTAAGACAGTGAGCAGTCAGTGGAAACTTTTGAGCAGAGGTATTCACACTGTTGGAAGACTGATATGAGAACATCGTATGGCATGGTTTGTAGGAGATAGACCAGTTAGAAGATTTTTGCAGTCGTTTAGAAATTAAGGGATAGAATATGAGCTAAGAATGTTTTTTACATTTTCAAATGGTTATAAAGAAACAAAAGCTTATTTTGTGATGTTGGAATTACATGAAATTTAAATTTCAGTGTTCATAAATAAAGTTTTATTGACAAACAGCCACACTCATTTATTTATGTATTACCCATGGCAAATTTCTAGCTACAATGCAGAGTTGTGTAGTTGCAACAGACCGTATAACCTATAAAGTCTAAAATATTTACTGTCTGACCTTTTAAAGTTTGCCAACCTCTGCATGAGATTATGAAAAGGTCTGACTTTCAGAACTTTGAGAATGTATACTTTTTTCCTGGCACACGGTAGTTATTCAAGTAAATGTTGAATTTCTTTTTATAAGATAAATAAATTAGCAAAGGCATATAACTTAAGATAAGTCAGTATTAAAAAGCAAATAATATAATAACATAAATGTATATTTCCATTGGCTTTAGTTTCAGTTTCTATAAAGGCAATGGTGTTTGAAATAACAACAGCTAATATTTATTGAGCAGCACAATGCCCAACAAAAGTATCTTAGTCACAAATAGATATTCAGATTCATGATATACATTTTTTATAGATCTTAAGACCTAAATTATTTACATCAGAATCACTTAAGACAATATAAGAAGTACAGCATTATATTGGCCTATATTTTTCTTTTTTATGTTTATTTATCAAGTTTCAGGTATCCATATTATAGTTCCTAAATGAAAGATTTAGGAAATTTTCCTTCATTTTCAACGCTTTGGAACAATATATGAAGCATTTAGACTATCTGGTCCTTGGAGGGCTTGTAGAGTTCTCCTGTAAAATCATATGTTCTGGTGCTGTTTTGTGGGGGAAACTACTTGATAGCATTTTCACTTTTTTCCTATGGAGGTTAGTCTGTTTAAGTTTTCTATCTCTAATGGTGTAAATTTTGTTAAACTGTTTTATTCTAGGAAATGATCCATTTTATGTAGATTTTCAAATGTATTTGCATACAGGTCTGCAACAACGTAGTTTCTTAAATTTTCTTCTGTATCAGTATTATTTTCCCTTGGTCATTTCTTATTTTGAATTTTTTTGCTTCTTTTTTTTCTTGATTAATTTAGGTAGCTATTGGTTTGTATATTGTTTTTAAAAAACTTTTTTCTTACCTTATAGCAAATGTTTTTCTGTTCTCTACGTCATTAATTTTTGCTTTTAATTATCTTTTTCCTTGTGCTTCTGATCATTTACTTTGTTCTTTTTTCTAGCTTTCTAGCTAGGGATTTAATTTGTTTATTTTTATTCTTTTATTTCCATTGATAAAAGTGAATTTTCTTCTAATTCACTGCATTAGGTATATCCTACAGATTCTGATTGTATCATTTTCATAATGATTACTTTATAAAGAATTCTGTAATTTTCTTTGTATTTCCCTTTCTACCCAAGGGTTGTTTAATAGAAGGTTTTTCAGGTTGAAATGGGTTTTTTAAATTAATAATTAGTAGTTTTATTGTTTTGTAATCAGACTGTTGTTCTTATATTTCTATTTACAGAACTTACCAATGTTTTCTTTGTAACCTAATATTAATTTTTAATGACTATTCCATGTATAATTGAGAAGTTATATTTTCTGTTATCAGCTGGATATGTATATCTATACTATTTACCCTATTGATTGTGTTGTTAGATCTTTTATATCTTTACTTACTTTTTTTTGTCAACTCGGTCTGTCTTGTACCACATGTGGCCTGTTAACCTTAAATGATTAGTGTGTTTTTATTTATATCTCCTTATATCTTATACTTTTTGCTTTATAAAGTCTGTGCCATTTGGTGTATACATATTTATACTTATTCTCCATTGTGAATTGTGGCTTTTAGCACTAAAAGTATCCCCCTTTGCTACATTTAATATTTTTTTACTTAAATTGTAGTTGTGATATTAGAATCACTACTCCCATTTTCTTACAGTTTCTCTTTGCCTAGTATGCCTTTGCTTGTCTTTTTATTTTTAGCTTTTGAGTCATTTTGTTTTTGTCTCTTTTATATGACATATAACTGGGTCTTGCTTTGTGAGCCAAATTGAATTTTTTAATAGCTGAATTAAATTCATTCACATATATTGATAAGTTTGAGGTACTTGGTTTCAACTATGCCACATGATTTTATATTTAAATATTAAGCATATCATGTTATATCTGCTATGTTTTTTTCTCCACGCAATGTGTTTTCATTGTTCATTTATTTTTTCAATGTTTTTTTGTTGGGGGTGTTTAGAAAGGTTGTATTTTTGTTCTAGTTGTTACCTTTGTGTTTCTGCCTTTTATAATCCTTTTTCTTTCCCTGTTTTCATACTTAGCTGCTTATTATAGACCTTTTAGTCTTTAATAGCATCCTTTAACTCCCATCTTTTGCTTATATTACTTTCTTTTTTCTCTGTCTCATATCTTTCTACCTTTTTTTTGCATATCGATTGGATGGGGAGTTCTCACGTAGATGGCTCAGAACATGCCTCTGGATATAGTATTCTCTGAGTCCTTGCATGTTCAAAAGTGTTTTCCTATGCAAGGACATTTTTTATGCAAGGACAGTTTTGCTAGATACAAAATCCTTTCCTTATGTTTTCTGAAAATGCTAAAATCCTTTTTTTTTTTACATTTTCTTTTTGTTTTCTGAAAATGCGACTCCTTTATTACCTAACTATATATGTTGAGAGGACTGATGCCAGTTTAATTCTCTTGCTCTGTAAGTTATCTGATAACTTTTTTTGCAGGCCCTGGCAGTTTTTTTCTGTAGGCTTCAGAATTGGTTTCTTGATGCCAAGTAGACACTTTCAATTTATAGATTCAAATCTTTTATTTCCGGAAAGTTTTCATTGTTTATCATTTATAAACTCTATATGTAAACTGGTTCTTTTTTATCTGGTTTTCTTTAGTGCTTCTTACCATGTTTTTATTCAAATCTATCTTTCTGTGGATGCCTTACAATTTAGTCTTTGTTTCTGATATGGTCTTTATCTTTTTGAGTTCAATTTGTTTAATTTGTTTTAATTTTTGCTTTAGTTTTGAAATTTTAAATTCAAGGTGTTTTTTCATATCCCCAAATGTTTTTTAAGGGTATTTAATTCAATTTGAGTATTGTAGTTTTTTTCTGTTTTGCAGTTGGTTTTGGGTGGCAATTTCTTAAAATTCCCTTTTTTTCACTTTTGGGTTGGCAATTTTTATCAATGAATTGTTTAAATTCTCATGTTTCTTTTTATAGTATTTTTGTATAGATGAAGACTATTGGTGGCTTTGCATTCTTTGGAATGCAGTTTGAGGTCCTTTGGTTTACCTAATCAGGAAAACCCTCTATAGCAGTGTGAGCCTTTTGTATTTAACTTTTCATTCCCCCTACTACTTGGTTGATTTTATTTACTTTTTATGTCCATGTGACTGTGGACCATTGCCATGGTTCTAAGCATCAGAGTTGTACAGAAAGATTTACACAGAGAAGTGTTGCTTCCTTTTCATTCTAGTTCTCTGTTCCTGTTCCCCTATTGTTTCCATCCAATCTCATTTGGATTTTTCTTACTACTTTCTTTCAAGGCTGATCTTCAGACAAGCTCTCAGCGTTTAAATCTTTCAGCCTCCAATGCTGCAGTGGCTGAACTTAAACCCGATTGTTGTATTGATGATGTCATACACCATGAAGTGAAGGAAATTGGAACACACATGTAAGGATTAATTTTACATGTTCTCAAAGGCTTTTTACTTGTATATTTATTTGCAACTTTTGCTTTATTTCCAGTTATCATTAAACCTAAGAACTGACTTCAGAAGGAATTTTATGTTTCATGTTTGTTTACATGTTTGCTAGAAACAAACTTTAAATGGAATATTTGGTAGGGGAAAAGAATCTTAATTTATCCTTATTTATCACGTTTCATTTTTGCATCTACAATCTTATCTAAAAAATAAAAAACCTTGCAATCATTTACAACCCAGGTAGCACTCTAAAAGTATGTTTATTATTTTGTGAAATAATAACAACTGATTTTAATAGCATTTATTTTTAAATTCACAAGTTTTCAGTTCTGTACTCTGTGTTTAACTATATATATGCACTCTACCCTGAGAACTCAGAAATACAGAACCAAAGTAAGACAAGCTATAAGAAGACAATCTCAAATTCTGTATTCCTGGCCTTTGTATGGATTTGAATGTGAAAGCTGTATTTTTTTTTTTCAGTCTAGTCAAATGTGAACATTTCAACATCTAAAGTAATTTTAGACTTCTCCATCTGCTTTACCACCCTCACATCAAATGAGTTCACAAATCCTATCAGTTCTTAACTCAGATGTGTTTCTTCTTCATCTCCATTTATATCACAATTTTTGCTTCTTTTCTTTAAGTGTTATATAATGTTAAAGTATAAAATATTAGCTATTGTTCAATCAGTTTATTTTGGTGACAGGCTCTGTTGAAGGCATTTTTAAATATATATTCTGTAATTGGTATGATTTGGAGTCAAATTTTCTACAGTTTAAATTTCAGCTTCATCATTTATTAACTGTGTGATCTTAGATAAGTCACTTAACTCCTCAGTGACCACTCACTACCCTTCGAAAATTCTAACTTTGTATAGATTTTACAAAGTTCTCCCCAACCTAATCCTTACTGGCTACTCTAGCTTCACCTTTTGTCACTCTTCTCTCCCATTCTACACTGCAGTCATATTGGACTTATTTTACCTCTGAACTCCATGACTTGAAATGTATTCTTTCCTTACAAAGGAATGCCTGTGTCATTTTGTTTAGTTTACTTCTACTTCTTCATATCTTGGATTCAGCATGTCTTCCTCAAAGAGACTCTCCAGACATCTAGACTTGATTAAGTCAACCTTTTTGTATAGTCTGTAGCACCTACAACTTATTTTTTAAATTGTCTTTTGTACTTAAATTACTTATTGAGTGCCTAACATCCATATTAAAGTATGATTTTCATGAAGTCTGCTATATTCCCAGGATCTAGCAGAAAACAGAGGCCAATATTTGTTGAAATTGAGTTTATTGAAATATTAAATGTATAAAATCCCCATTTTACAGAAAATGACACTTTTGTAGAATGGAATATCTATAATGGCATAGAACTCAAATCTAAATGTAACTTCAAAACCTGTACCTTGCTATGATGCTTCCTACTGTGAGCACTTTGAGAGCAGGTATTGTGTTTTGATCAACTACATCCTAGCATCTAGCTTAGTACTAGCCATAAGTATGAAGGAAAAATTAAATTGCCTATAATGTCACTACCTCATATAACCACTATTAAAATATTGGTGTATTTCTTTCCAGTCTTTGTATGTGCATATCAATAACATAATATAATTTGCATAGTATTTTACAAATGTTTTATTATATTACCTATGGTTTTATCTTCTTCAATTCACTGTGAAAATTTTCCCACTTGAGTTAGTATTCTTTGAAACATTATTTTTTAAATGGCTTTATCTGACACACTAGGACCATTTACTTTAATTTGTTTACTCTAATATTAAACTTTATTTCTAATTTTTCACTATTATAAATAACACCATAATGAACCCCTTAATATCTCCTTATGATAGATAGCTCGAAGCGGGTTTACTATGGGAGTATATAAGCATTTTTAAGGTTCTCTTACTGAAGAATTGTTTTCTTGTAACTACTTTCTTGTAACTACTAGCAGTGTAAAGAGAGTTTCTCTAAACCCTCACCAATGCTGATATAACTTATAAAGAATTTTGCCAAATCTTATTAGATGGAAAAATCTTATCTCATTATTTTAATTTGTTTCCTTGATAACTTGTGAAGCTGAACATTTTCACATTCTTGTTAGCCAATTATGGTATTACAACTTATCTATGTATTCCTTTCCTCTTAATTTGAGTGAGATATGAATGTTTTGCATATTGACTAACAAGAATTCTTTGTTTATTAAGAATCTAACCATTTCGTATTTTGCCCATTTCTTATCTGCTTTTTTTATTTTGTTTTAGTGTCTTTGATTTATCCAATTTAAAAGTTTTTGAGAATCTTTTCTTGTTCATTGCATTTATGTTATG